>NC_139224.1:153544560-153807847 GCF_055691185.1 Crinia signifera
TAATGATTAGGTCAACCACCTTTCAAGTTTCACATGAAAGAGAGTGGTTGGTTGTATTGTTTGTGTTGACCTTTTGACCATGTTGACAATATGAAATCGACCTAGACATTGACTGCCAGCCATTCAGATACTAATTAAGTTATTATTCACTATGCTCATTGCATACAGTTGTACTCGCTCTTTGTTTTCGGCTTTGACAGGGGTCGTTTATGTATTGCCTGGAAACCGGTACAAAAAAAAACAGTTTTGGTAACAGTATTACTCTGACTTCAGAACCAGTGATCCGGTCTATTGGGGGGGTCATTCTAATTGACTCGGTAAGCTGTGAAGCTCCCAGCCTGAAAGTCTATGTGATGTCAGCCACCCGCCCCTGGCTGGCATCGGCCTGCCCATGTACCCATGGGAACACCCAGCGTTTTCATGGGGAAGCCCATGAAATGCTGGGCGTTCCCATGTCCCAGCAGCGCCCCCATTCCGCGATCGGCCAATCGTAATTGTAATCTGCAGTGGCCGTTTGCACGTGCATAAACCCCACCCACCAGGGCAGGGGCCTGTATCGGTTCACTCCGTGTGAACTAGATTCGGACCCTATATCTGCTTAGCTCTTTTACTCATTTGTGATGACTCGACAATAGATTCTAATGTATCAGATTCGCTGCTCTATGTGTATGTATGTGTCGTATATACAATAGTATTGCTTTTTGCCCATTTAGGACTTTGTTCTGGTTGCCTTAGCTTTCATTATGTTCTTAGCCCCCCCCCCCCCCCCCCCCCCCAGCACACATGAGTTAGCAGTCTTTGCTAACTCATGAGCTAGTTACATACAATTCATACAATCTTAAATTTACACTATATAGTCTGCCTGTCTATCTGGGTTTCGATTTGTACTGTCCGGGGAGCACGTATAGGGAGCGCAAGGTAAAAAAAACCTGTGCGATCCCGCTGCGATTTTGAATATATATTCAAAATCTCATGCTGGATTGTACTGTATGTGCACACCATAAGGGTAAAAATGGTTAGTGGTTATGAAGCCATAAACACTTCATACACCCATGGCGGATCGCCTAAGCCAAGCATGGCGGACCACCTGACCATAACGGTGTTCAGCAGCATGCTGAATATGGCATACAAGGATTTGGAATATGAAGAAGCCCATAAGATTTCCCATAAACCACAACCGGATATCTACCTCCACGACAGCTGCTTGCTGTATTACCTGCTTACCGTTAAGGCCTACAGTCTTTCAACTATGAACGCTGTCCTTCTACACAAGGGCCGACGATTCTTATTCCCTACCACATGCATGTTAATCATGTACAGCCTTAATGCACTACAGGCGCAGGACGAGCGCTCTGCATGTAGCTGAGTTCCGTGGCATCATATCTGCAGATCATTATAATAGGCGATATTTGATATATATATATTGAGAGAATAATGACGTATGGTGCTGAACGTTCCCTACGGAACAAATATGGCATCACGCACTGCATTCCCCTTCAATGAGTCTTCCCACTCTCACCATGTGCACAGTCATATAAAACATATGTTACCACACAAGACACCGTTCAGAAACCGACAACATAAACAACTATAAATAAATGGGTTTCCAAGCGTTGAAATGACGTACGTTTCTAACTTCATGGCCTTATTCCGCACATGTTCCAAACCCAAATATTGTGCAGCCTCATATCCAAAACATTCTGAAGAAATTCATATCCTGAAGTGGAGCTGATTCATTAGCCCACGGGATAAACTGCATGTGGACTGTCAAAGATACTGCATACATGGACACGTGACGTGTCCAAAATCACATGCAGATGTTACAGGCATGTTCAGTATAATATTGCATGTCGCGTGAAGGACTTCTAGCACCCTGCATCCTCCGAAACTCCTGCCTGCGGTGTTTAGCTTCTGGCACAATCTGGTCTGCATCTTAGTGCTGAAATACAGGCCAGACTGTACTAGAAGCACCAAAGTAGAGTGACACTCCAGGCAGTAACGAGGAACTGCAGGGGTTTTGGAAGACGCAGGTTGCTATTAATGTGCAAAAAAACACACACACACACACACACACAATAATTGATTAAGAAATCTGGGGCCTCTAAATACCACTGGGCTTTAGATGGGAACCTAGGTTGTCTAATGCAGGGGTTCTCAAACTTTTTAAAACAGGGGGCCAGTTCACTGTCCCTCAGACCATTGGAGGGCTGGACTATAGTAAAAACAAAAACTATGAACAAATTCCTATGCACACTGCATATATATTATTATCTGCCTTTACAGGGTGTTTACATGCTTGTACCCCAAGGGTTACATGCTCATTGCATTCCCAGCAGAAACAGCACTGCTGCCTCCTTCAGTCTCCCACCCCAGCGCTTGCTCATGTCTAGGATCACAAGCGGTGGCCGGAAGCTGCGTGTACCATCTCTAGTTAGTTACACAGCTCCCCCGCCGCAGCCGCAGACCTTTCAGCCTCACCTGCCCACAGCACAGAGGAAGACACGCCAGCACATACTACCAGCCTGGCGCTGTTCTGCCAAGGCTACCCAGGCCAGCAGCAGCCAGTGGCCACCGGAAAACACGAGGGAGGGGTTGTGCCGATGCAAGTGGTGTGCAGTATTTTTATGTGGCCGCGCAACATTCCTCGACTTCTATATATCAGCACATCTTCATGTTGGGGGGGGGGGTCAGGGAGCTTTCTCCCTTCTTACCTCCTGCTGCAGCCCGCCAGACATACAGCCCAGCATCTGGGCTGCTTGGCCGCAGAGCCTGGTGTATGGCAGGAACGGAAGCAGGAGCTGTTTCCCTCAAATTTCCCAATTTCGATGCAATCTCGACCGATTGTATGTAAATTGGCCATGTTTTAGATCTGATTTCGATCCGATGCGTGTCCCCGCTGGTCGTTTTGGAGATCCTACCTGCTGCAGTCAGGATTTATAAAAGATCCATTCAACTGGATACGGATCGTGATTGGATTGTATGCAGATCATGTGCTCCAACAGAGCATGTGACCATCCTACGATGGTCTCACAATCATGATCATTCTGTGGTGTACCCAGCATTAGTCAGTTAAACTGTCTGTTAGGGTGTGATGAGCTCGGTGTTGGTGATGTTCATGTAGAACCACTGACCCATACGCCCCTCATTATGGAGCGGTTCATCCAAAATGACAGATGACCGACGCTGCGCAATTTACGCTGGTTATCCATTCGAGGTAAGAAAATGACAAGCACATGCATAAAACTCAATAGCATCCTACATGCAGAGAGAACTAGGTTTGCTGTCTTGGACATTGTGCAGATTGCACATGAACCTCGTTGCTTAGATCATAGGTTCCAAGGCAGGATCAGACCAACCTTCTGTCAATGGAAAGTCAGTCAATTCTTGCCATCATTAGAGCGATCACAAACCCTGACCAACGAGCAGCAACTGAGAACTGGACAGGGCAGAATACATGGAATTAAAATGACATCTCATGGAGGGTACACACTGTGCAACTATTTTTCTATTCAATTTTGCTTTTAGAAGCAGAATTGAATAGAAAACTCAAACGTGCTTTGAATGGTTTTTCTACAATCGGGATGTGCGCGCCTGTGTAGTGTAAATCATCGGGCAAGACTATATAGTACAGATCTATACTATATAGGCAAATCGAATGCATTTTGCGTACCGTTCGATTCAATCCCAATCGAATCGGGATCGAAACGCAAGCAGAAATCGCACTGTGTGTACCCACTATCAGTCCTGCTGAGTCAGAGGAGGCCCTGAAGGACTGTTTTGATTCTACTGCGTGGGATGTGTTCATAGACTCTCATGGGGAGGACATCGATGGTCTAACGGATTGTGTTACAGACTATATTAACTTTTGCGTGGAAAACACTGTGCCGGTGCTTCTCTAATAATAAACCCTGGATTAACCCTGGTATAAAGGCTCTTCTCAAAGATAAAAAGAGGGCTTTTAAGTCAGGCAATAAGGAGGAGCTGAGATCTGTGCAGAGGGAATTGAGGGTGAAGATTAGGGAGGGTAAGGTGAGCTATAGAAGGAGGATGGAGGAGCAGCTCCAGCTTAAGAATGTCAGGGGAATCTGGAGTGATCTAAAAACCATTTCCGGGTTCAAAGATGTGATCCTAGCCTAAGGATTTGATCAGGCTGTCACTTCACCCCCGGTAAACTGTCATCACCAACAGCGGTGTCCTCAATCACCCAAGCCAGGGCATAGCTCTACTATCCCTATCGCCTCCACCCTGTCCTTTACAACAAATCAGGTGAGGAGAGAACTAAGTAGGTGTAATGTAAGGAAGGCTGAGGGTCCAGATGGTATCAGTTCACGAGCACTTAAGTCCTGTGAAGGGGCAGCTGTGTGGGATAGTGGCAACCATCTTCAATCTAAGTCTGGAGCAAAGGAGGGTACCAAAGCTGTGGAAAACCTCATGTGTGGTACCTGTGCCAAAGTCATCACGTCCCAAGGACTTCAATGACTATAGGCCGGTTGCGCTGACATCTCAGCTGATGAAGTCCCTGGAGAGGTTGTTCCTAGGCTATCTTCGAACCCTGGTGAGAACTTCTATGGACCCATTGCAGTTTGCTTATCAGCCGGGAATTGGTGTGGATGACGCTGTCATATATTTAATGCAGAGATCCCTACCTCATCTGGAGAGGGCTGGGGCCACCGTGAGAATAATGTTCTTTGACTTCTCCAGTGCTTTTAACACCATCCAGCCCATGCTTCTGGGGGAAAAACTGGTCAACTCTGGGGTGGATCATCATCTAATCACCTGGATCCTGGATTACCTTACTAACCGCCCACAGTATGTGAGGACCAGCGAGTGCCATTCTGATACTATTATTTGTAGTACAGGGGCACCTCAGGGAACGGTTTTGGCACCATTTCTCTTTACCCTCTATACTGCAGATTTCACATATAATTCATCAACCTGTCATCTACAAAAGTTCTCTGATGACTCTGCTTTTGTGGGCCTTATTGTAGATGACGAAGATAGGGAGTACAGAGAACTTGTGCAGAACTTTGCTACTTGGTGTCAGGGGAACCATCTTCAACTCAACACGAGGAAGACTAGGGAGTTGGTAGTTGGTTTCAGGAAACGTCAGCATACCCCCCCCAACTCCTGTGAGTATTCAGGGAATGGATATTGAGATCGTAAGAACTTACAAGTATCTGGGTTTTCATCCGAACAATAAATTGGACTGGACTGATAATTCTGCTGCTTTGTATAGGAAGGGGCAGAGTAGACTCTATCTGCTGGAGGAGACTGAGGTCCTTTGGAGTGCAGGGAGCGCTCCTGAAGACCTTCTTTGACTGTGTAGTGGCATCAGCCATATTCTACGGAGTGGTCTGCTGGGGCAGCAGTGTTTCAACAGCCGACAATAAGAGACTAAACAGGCTGGTAAGGAAGGCCAGTTCTGTCCTAGGAATGCCTTTGGATTCTGTAGAGATTGTGGGTGAGAGGAGAATGATCAGCAAGATAACATCATTATTGGATAATGCTTCACACCCTCTCAAAAATATTTTGACGGATCTGTGTAGCACTTTCAGTGATAGGTTGCTTCACCATCGATGCTCAACTGAGAGGTACCGCAGGTCTTTTCTACCTGCTGCAATCAGAATGTACAACTGTCATGGTCTGTAGGGACCTACATGTTCTTAGATTCTAGATTTATATTGTTTGGATTTCTTATCTTATTTGCTATTTTCACCCTTATCTGTACTTGAACCTTGCTGTAACAATTGTAAATTTCTCCATTGTGAGACGAATAAAGGAATTCTATCTATCTCTCTCTCCATTGCGCAAGAGCTAGTTTATTGTACAATACTGACAAAACCAACATAAAAACAATGACACATTGCCACTTCCTCCCAGGGAACCTGATGTGATGCTTCGTACCAAGCCTATTATTAGGGGATATCTGTACAGCGACTTGGAGAATTCAAAAACATTATTTCAATCAAACGTGCAGCATTTCCTCCATCGCGGCTTGTACGAGCACATTCAGTTCTCATTCTCCAGAAACCTCTGGGGCCCTGGAAATGCAGAACAGATTGTCCCACAGATCATGGAAGCATTTACGTGCTTTTGATATACTGATGCCACAAACATGTAGATTATATTAATCAATTGTTACATTTGAAAAGAGAACCTGTCACTAAAGATGTGCCTAATATGTCTGAGACGGACGTCAGCTTTGCCAGAGCTCCACTGCAGCACTGGAACCTTGGGCTGCCAAGACCAGATAAAAAATGAGATAAGCGGAAACATGGGAAACTTTATCGCCAAATAAATCAGTCGGTCGGTGACAAGACTTGAATGATGGAGATTGAGCAGAAAGAGGAATCATGCAGACTGACTCTGGGGCTGATTCTGAGGCACGAGCATCTTCAGCAACTCTGCCTGGCTTCTTTCTATATTATGATAATTAGCAAGTCTGCCTTGCGGCAGAGGGGTAGATGTATGAAGCAGTGATAAGGGAGGAGAAGTGATAAAATGCCTGGTACTTATCACCGGCCAATCAGCTTCTAACTGTTGGACCTTTTTAAACTGAGCCTGTAACTTAACAGTCAGGAGCTGATTGGCCGGTGATAAAGTACCAGGCCCTTTTATCACTTCTCCTCCCATCGACCCCAGAGTCACTAGGCTGACCTTACTAAGGTTGAAATGCATTTGGTCGACCCTCTGCCTCAGCATAGTAACACTAGGTGATTCATTGCGCTCTTTACACCGTCGTAAGGGGCTCTACCCCCTTATCCTGTGAATGCCTTTATTGCGTGAAATATGATTTGTGCAGGCAGGGCAGGTGTAGTATACTGTGCCCCCTTAATCTGTGAACGGCAGGTGCGAGGATACTGTGGGTGGTGGAATTGCAGGTGCGGGGTGCCCTGTGTGGGAGGTGTGGGTACATCAGTTGACTGAGGGGCAGTTACGTTGGTGCGGGACCAATGGTGGTGTGGTGGTGGAGGTATGGGTGCGTGGGTACTGCAAGTGGGTGCATTAGTACCGTGGGTGGAGCGGGTGGGGTGTTGTTGTGCATTAGTACCGTGGGCTGCGGGCGTACTGTGTGCACAGTAGGTGCGGTTGAGTATTGCGGGGGTGGTGTGGGTGTGTGTAATGTTACCGCGGGTTGGGAAGGAGCGGGCGTGTGCATGGGTGGCCTGGGGGGGGGGGGTAAAGACTTTTCTTCTGGTGTGTTGGGGGGGGTGTTCACTTTTTAATCTTGACCCTCCACCCTCCAGTCTCGGCACCTCCCCTTCTCGGTCCCCTACCAACAACTATATTATTTAAGTGTGAGTGAGAGACACCCCCTGGCTGTCGGTGTGATCGGTGTGAGCCCCCCCCCCCTCGACTGTCAGTGCAAGTGTGAGACCCCCTGGCTGTCAGTGTTAGACTCTTTTTGGCTCTTAGTGTGTGAGACACCCCCCTCCCCCGGCTTTCATTCTGAAACCCCCTTGCTGTTATTATGAGTGTGAGACCCCCCACTTACTGTTACTATGAGTTTGAGATGGACCCTCTGAGTGTCATGCCCCGGGTGGCCGATGGGAACAGTTGGGCTTGCGCGGTGCTGCCTCCTCGAACACAGCCGGGCACAGCAGCAGCAGAGAGGAGCGGCCGGGACACATTGGGAGTGCCTGCCCGGATGTGAGTATCCGCATCCCCGGCACCGCCGATATGTATCACCCGGAGCTCGGGGTGGTCAGCTGAGGAAACCCGGAGCGGAGAGCTCTTTGCCTGTCTGATGCTGCTCCCACTCCCGGGCTGTGATATTTACCCAGGGAGAGTGAAATTGTGGCACCGGAGGAGAGGAGCATGGGTGAGACGCGCTGTGGGAGAGGGTGATGGGTGCAAGGCAGCGTCTCCTCCTACTGGCCGGAGCCATCAGTGGGGTGTGGGCTTGACCTGGGGGCACGCCTCCATGTGGTAACATCACGCCCCGTCCGTGCGGCTCGCCCCGGGGGGTAATGTATATCTTAAGTGTCAATTATTCATTTTGAAACCGTTGGTGTGGCGCCCTACTCTTATACTGTGTGTCCCAGCGGGTTTATGGCCGCCCAGCGTTATACACACACACTCACAGAGTGACAGTTCTGGGCTATTATATAGGAGATTTTGTGACAGCATGTGGAATCCTTTACAGCCCACTACCATACCATCCACTGCTGCAGGTGTCCTCTTTAAGGTGCCCATACATGGTGCAATCTAGTTAACCCCTTCCCGACATTGCCTTTTATGGTAATTTTTTTTTTTTTTTTCCTCCTTGCGTTCAAATAAGCGTAACTTTTTTAATTTTCCGGCTATATAGACACATGAGGGCTTTTTTTTTGCGGGACAAGTTGTACTTTTTAATGGTACCATTTACTATACCGTATAATATTCTGGGGAATCAGGAAATAATTCAATGTGGGGTAAAAAGAAAAAAAAACGCAATTCCACAATTTTGCGCTGGTTACGTTTTTTTTGGAGTTCATAGTTCGTTTAAAATGATGGGTTATCTTTATTCTATGGGTCGTTACAATTCCGGTGATACCAAACTTATATAGTTTTCTTTACATTTTACCACTAAAAAAAAAAATAGAAAATGTTACGGTTTTTCGAATTTGCGTCGCGTCGCCATGTTCTGCGGCTTATAACTTTTTTATTTTTCCACCTACGGACCTGGGTGAGGGCTCATTTTTTGCGGGCTGAAGTGTACTTTTTAATTAATACCATTATGGGATATGGGCGACTTTCTGATCTCTTTTAGCTATTTTTTTTTGGGTAGGCAATGCGACCAAAAAACGTAGTTTTGGCGTTGGGGATTATTTTCCGTTTACGCCTTTAACCGTGCGGGATAACTAATGTTATATTTTAATAGATCGGACTTTTAGGAACGCGGCGATACCAAATATGTTTATTTTTTTTATTATTTATTTTTATTTGGGAAATGGGGAAAGGGGGGTGATTTGAACTTTTAATATTTTTTTTTTTTTTTTTTTTTTTTTTTTTACTTTTACTACAAGGCCCCCTAGTGTACTTGACCACTAGGGGGCGCGATCGCCTGTACTAGGTTCAGCCATAGAGCTCTATGGCTGAACGTAGTGATTTTATGCACTTCCTATTACATCCTGCCTCAGGCAGGATATAATAGGTATGCAGACACGGCCAGCACAGGGGTCTACATTAGACCCCTGGCTACCATGGCAACCGATCGGCACCCTCCGATCTCGCTGCGGGGGGCCCCGATCGGCGCCGGAGGGGGGCGCCCCCCCTCCGATCAGCTATTTAAGCACTGCGGTCGCTTTGCCCGCGGTGCTTAAAGGGTTAAACGGCCACGATCGGCGAACTCGCCGCTCGTGGCCGTGAGAGCAGGGACCTGGCTGTAATATACAGCCATTACCTGCTCTCTTTCAAGCCAGCTCACTCCGTGAGCTGGCTTGATTCCCCCGCAACCGACATATGACGTATATATACGTCATATGTCGGGAAGGGGTTAAAAAAGTACCTGCATGACGTACTTTTAGGACTGTACGAAGTGATGTGTGCAGGAGCGGGCATCATCAGCCCAAAATGCACCGTGTATGGGCACTGAGCACCAGATTTACTAAGCTTGAAATGTGATAAAAAGGAGAGTGATAAACCAAAACATCAGCTCCTACCTGTCATTTTTCAAACATGGCCTGTGACATGGCAGGTAGAAGCTGATTGGCTGGTGGTTTTTCCCTTTGCATTTTATCACTTTTCAAGCTTAGTACCTCAGGCCCTATAACTGAAATGTTGAGTGTGACACAAATAGGTTTGTTTTGAACAGGGAACGAGGATAAGAAAAGGAAAAAAAATGAGAAAATAAATTAAATTACAAGTGAGCACATTATAAGGTGATAAACTTACAAAGGTAAAATAATATTTCCATATAAGAAAGAATCACAGTATTGGATAGTTTGTATAAAATGAATGAATGAATGAATGCAGTTACAAGGCGGACCACGGATGATCCCATCAAGGTTAAGTAAATGATCATCATCATTTCAAGGTTTTGGGAACAAATTACATTTAAAAAAGACAGAGGAAGTCAAGTAATTACTCTGACACAGAACACTGTTGTATATAAGGCACGGTACGCCGCCAGTACTCCTCCATCACCAGACCTGATTGATACTCACAACAGACTGAGAATTCCTTGGCGGACTTCTAATCCAAAGCGATCAAAGATTTATATAATGTGGTTACAGCGTAATTCAATCTTATCTGGTTCCGAATTCCCTTTAGTGCTGGCATCTATTTATTTATACAGCACATACATACAGAGAATAGTTTGTCATTCCCTGTCCCAGTGAAGGTTATTTACAATCTAAAACATTGTAGCCAAAAACTGTGGTTAATTTGTGTCCAAAGACAATTATCCTGACAGTATTTATCTGGATTGTAGGGTAAAATAAGAGTCCCTGGTTAGTATAAAACCCATAACTCCATCACCATGATGCATGAACGGTACCTATTGTGAGCCAGTGTTACCCTATGCGCAAACAAGGCCTAATTCGGATGTGGTTGGTATTGTATAGCCGTGTAGTACCGTACAACACATTATTCTGCAGGAAAGAAGACGCCTCCCGCAGGATCTGCAATCCTAGCGCCGTGCCCCAAAGATCATCATTGTGATGGTTACAGCACTCTGCCTGTCTGCGCGAGTCAAAGCTTACTTAGCCTGCCCATCAGAATCCCTCTGCCAGGTCCAGGAAACCTGCGTCCCAGTTTCTTCCCCTCCACAAACGACACAGCATGTGGAACATGCTGTGGTTAAGGAGGGTCTGCAAGCGATCACGCAGGACCCCCTCTGCACATGCGGTTCCCCAAACATAGAATTGCGCACTAACTCGTATCAGGCCCCAAGACTGCAATATAGGTCCTCTGTATACAGAGAGCTGCACTGTTACTATAGCCAGAGTGGTGCTGCTGCTGCTGCATAGGAACAAAGTGGACTATAGCAGCTGTCATTGGCTAATGCAGCTCTAAAGAATGCTATACTGCCGGAACACATATATACTAGGAGTTCCTTTAACTATGGAGGGGGCAGCCAGAGTCTGCTAGAGGGGCTCAAACCTGTATATGTATATGTGTTAGGTGTGACATCTTTATGCTAGTGTTTGTTAAACGTCTGTACTGCATGCTGGTTTTATTTACAAAATGTGTCCTGTCCCATAAATGTGCCTACAGCTGCTCTATTCTACAATGCAGCTACAAAGTCTTCACGCATGAGAAGCTAATACGTCTGCCCTGAACAAACACAGGTCCTGATTCCGGTTCACTTGCAAAAGTAAATTTCTCTTTAATGGACAAAACCATGTCCCATGCGCATCAGAACCGGTGGTCGGACCTGCTGCCCGTCGGACCGCCCAACCTGGATCCTCACTCCCTGTGTGTCAGGGTGGCAGGCAGCGGGGTCTGGCCAGCTGGTGGTGGTGGCGGGCAGCTTGTAGTGGCGGGCAGCTGGGAGCTTGTAGGCACATTTTGCCGGGAGGCGGGAGATGCGGCTGCTTAATATTTTCAAATGACTGGCCGAACATGATTAGCTGAGAGATTAGTCTCAGCCAATCAGCGGCCTCCCATCTGATTAGCTGAGAGCAATTTTATCAGCCAATCAACGTCCGGCCAGTTAAAATATCCAGCAGCCACATCTCCCTCCCAGCCGCCTGGCAAAATGCAGCTACAAGCTTCCAGCTGCTGCTGCTGCTTGGACGGACCCTGCTGCCTGCCACTATGAGCTGCCTGCCCCACACCACCACCAGCTGGCCAGACCCCACTGCCCGCCCCCGCCACCACAGCAGCAGCTCCCCAGGAGTATTACATGCCATAAATCACATGCAATTTATTTTTATCAAGGGCAAAGTGGTCCAAACTTGTCCTTAAGACAAATCGCCCAGTGTATGGGCCTTCAGATTTGGGTGGGATTTGTACTTCATACTGATATCTATATTGCAGTGTAAAAATAAAGCAGCCAGTATATTTGCTCTTCACATAAACAAAATAACACCCAAATGTAACTCTCTCTGCACATTACGACTGCCCCACCTGCAATGCACATAGTTTTGTCCAATAGAGAGAGAATTTGCTTTTGCAAGTGAACTAGTATAAGGCCCACAGTGTGTACATCTACACCAATGCCAATAATAATTACTTTCATTTATTTTTTATCCCCCCAAAAAAGCACCATGTACCTGGTGATGTATGATACTTTTGTAGATATTCAGCATTTTATTATTATTCTGCACTTTACATCTAAAAACCAACCCAAAAACAAATAGATACAGGTTTGGGGTGTCAGGCAGTGATTAATATAACCAGGTTTGCAATCTCCGGTATGTACAAAGCACCTGTTCCCATTCTGCTGTACACCTGGGGGCATCCTGCACAGGTGAGTGCTAAATCAATGCTGACAACTGCCTTGGAGCTCAAACTACCCCTTAGAGCAGGCATGTCCAAACTATGGCCCCTCCAGCTGTTCTGAAACTTCAATTCCCATCATGCCTTGCCACAGTTTTGCCATTAGGGAATGCTAAGACGATGGCAAGGCCTGCTGGGATGTGTAGTTTCACAACAGCTGGAGGGCCACAGTTTGGACATGCCTACCCCTACATCATTCAGCAACGATACAGACAGTCACAAATGTAGTCATACTCTATACGTGACAGCAATGGAACAAACTGGCAAGCAACGTATTTAGGGAGAGAGAGATTACACAGCTGGTTATGAGAACAATAATAATTATATAACAATTGTGATAAATACTCAGATTTACAGTATGGGGTGTGTCTACAGCAGGGCTGGGCAACACTGGCCCTCCAGATGTTGATGAACTACACATCCCAGCATGCCTTGCATCAGTTTCAGCATGGCCACATAGCAAAACTAATGCAAAGCATTCTGGGATGTGTAGTTCATCAACATCTGGAGGGCCGGTGTTGCCCAGCCCTGGTCTACAGACTAGATTGCAAGCTCTTGTACCCAGGTCTCCACTCTCCAGGCTCAGGGGATTAACACTGAATGTGATGATGGTAGTAATAGTGATATTAGGAACAGATGTGATTAGATATATACAGTATGTGATATACTATCATGTATATATAAGGTAGGGAGGGGGGTACATGCCAACTTGCTACTCGTTATGCCCACGCCATACCTCGAAGGGAAAAACAGGGATAACCATACAGGTCAATGTAATAATAATTAGTGTTGATAAAAGGAATATTAGTAACGACAACAAGTGCAATGCATATTTGAAGGGCTTGCACGATAGATTGCAAGCTCTTGTGCCAGGGCCCACATTCTTCAAGCACAGGGATAAAAACGAAGTAGATCAGTGGAGTAGTAATTGTTATTAATACTTAATTAGTAATAATGAAGACAGCAATGGTGATAACAGGAATACTAGTAACGGTTATTATAACGCATATTTTAGGGGGGGGGGGGGAGGTTGCCGTCTAGATTGCAAGCTCTTGTCCCATGTCCCCACTCTCCACGCACTAGAATAACAATGCAGGAGATGAGGGAAGTCAATATTATTATAACTCCATAGAGTATTCCCACAGGAGTACCAGCTAAGCTCCCTGACTCTGTAGTATAACTCCCATCATGCTCCCGGGAGAATCATAAATTGGGGGGTTACCTGCTCTCTGCTGCCCGCTTTCTCCTCTCCTCCCATCGCCCTCCGCCGCAGTGTCGGGCCAGCCCGGGTGTGTTCCCCTGTGCCCGGTACGGGCTTCTCCTGGTTCCCCCTGGCTTTCTTCATGGCTGGCTGCCTGCGGGACAGAAGGTTGTTCACCCGGTGGGCACCATGTTTCTGCCCGGTTCCTGTACGATCACTCCGCCGCCCGCCAGCCGGATCTACACCCAGCTCCTGTCAAACCCGCCGCTGCTGCAAGGGGGCGTGGCCAGACTGGGGGCGTGCCATTCCTGCCTAGCAACACGGAGGAGTCTGCTCAGCCTCCGCAATTGGCTGCAGACAGATGTCAGTCATCTGTGTAACTGAGGCGTACAGATAACTTATCAGTCAGTGACAGTGAGTGTATAAGTGTAATGATGCGAGACTGCGCTGACATGTGACTACTGTCTCACCCTGACCTGAACCCAATGCAGACAAACGTATACTGGCCTAATACACACAGTACCACCTCTTGCCCTAATACACAGTGCCATCTCCCCAGTATACTGACCTCATACACAGTACCATTCTTCCAGTGTGCAAATCTAACTCTCTCTGCACATGGATTTATTTGAGAAAAAATATGCTTTGCTATCAAGTCAGGATCGCTAATTAGAGAGTTTGCAAATCTAGAGATTAACAAAGGGCTGAACATGCGTACCATGGGCCTTATTCTAGTTCACTCTTAGAGTCAAATTCCTTCTTAGCTGGACAAAACCATGTGCACTGCAGGGGGGCAGATGTAACATGTGCAGAGAGAATTAGATTTGGGTGGGGTTTTTCTTCAAAGTGAGATCTATATTGCAGTGTAAAATAAAGCAGCTAGTATTTACCCTGCACAGAAACAAAACAACTTACCCAATCTAATTCTATCCGCACCTGTTACATCTGCCCCCTGCAGTGCACATGGTTTTGTCCAGCTAAGAAGGAATTTGCCTCTAAGAGTGAACTAGAATAAGGCCCCATGTGCATTGCGCATGCGCAAGGGGAAATAGCGACAACAAATGCATATGGATAGTAAATGCTATCCCATTGCAGATTGACTGACAGGACGCCGGCCTTTAGTAGTGGTAACCAGGGGCTGGCTGGCAACTTTTAGCCTAGGGGGCAAGTCCAGAGCACTGGCCCATACCCCCCCCCCCCCCAACTTTCTGGAGGACGGAACGCTTGTGCGCGCCGGAGGCACGCCGAAAAATTAGGCGTGTGGCCTATCATAAGGGGGCGTGGCCTATTCCATGATTGTATTGTGTACCTGCAGATTGCACATTGTGATGCTAATTACACATTATGCCACACACCTTGATGCCTATTACACTCTATACTGTGATGGCAATTACCCAATGATCCCCACACCATAATGCCCATTACGCCCCATACCATGATGCCCATTGCACCGCACAATGTGATGTCCACAGTGCCAGATTTGCCCCCACAGTGCCAGATATTCCGCCACAGTGCCAAATACACATATGCCCCCACAGTGCCAGAGACACATATGCCCCCACAGTGCCAGATATTCCCCCACAGTGCCAGAGACACATATGCCTCCACAGTGCCAGATATGCCCCCACAGTGCCAGAGACACATATGCCCCCACAGTGCCAGATATTCCCCCACAGTGCCAGAGACACATATGCCCCCACAGTGCCAGATATGCCCCCACAGTGCCAGATACACATATGCCCCCACAGTGCCAGAAATGCCCCCACAGTGCCAGAGACACAGATGCCCCCACAGTGCCAGATATGCCCCCACAGTGCCAGATATTCCCCCACTGTGCCAAATACACACATGCCCCCACAGTGCCAGATATGCCCCCACAGTGCCAGAGATACATATGCCCCCACAGTGCCAGATATTCCCCCACTGTGCCAAATACACACATGCCCCCACAGTGCCAGATATGCCCCCACAGTGCCAGAGACACATATGCCCCCACAGTGCCAGATATTCCCCACAGTGCCAGAGACACATATGCCCCCACAGTGCCAGATACACATATGCCCCCACAGTGCCAGAAATGCACCCACAGTGCCAGAGACACATATGCCCCCACAGTGCCAGATATGCCCCCACAGTGCCAGATATTCCCCCACTGTGCCAAATACACACATGCCCCCACAGTGCCAGATATGCCCCCACAGTGCCAGAGACACATATGCCCCCACAGTGCCAGATATTCCCCCATTGTGCCAAATACACACATGCCCCCACAGTGCCAGAGACACATATGCCCCCACAGTGCCCCACAGTGCCAAATACACACATGCCCCCACAGTGCCAGAGACACATATGCCCCCACAGTGCCAGATATGCCCCCACAGTGCCAGAGACACATATGCCCCCACAGTGCCAGATATTCCCCCACTGTGCCAAATACACATATGCCCCCACATTGCCAGATATGCCCCCACAGTGCCAGAGACACATATGCCCCCACAGTGCCAGATACACATATGCCCCCACAATGCCAAATACACACATGCCCCCACAGTGCCAGAAACACATATGCCCCAGTGACAGAATTTGCCAGCAGCAACTTACTCACCATTGTTGCTGTCTCATTTCTATCTGCTGCTGCTGGGGGAGGGGGGGGGGCGGGGGGGAGCGCAGTACATGCCCCTCCTGCCCACACCCCAGTCCGGTGCACCCTGCAGCCCCAGTCCAGTGCAGGCTGCGCACCTCCTCCAGCTCTTCTGCGCTGGCCGCGGCTTCTAGAACACGGCCGCGGCTACAGGAAAATGGCCGCCGGCCTCCTGCACTGAGGACATGTCCTCAGTGCAGGGGTCCGGCGGCCATTTTCCTGTGGCCGCGGCCGTGTTCTGGAAGCCGCGGCCAGCGCAGGACAGCTGGAGGAGGTGCGCGGCCCGCAGCAAGTGGCTGGGTAAGCGGCCCGGGGGGCACATGGCACCCTGCCCCCCGGCCCAGCCCGCCCCTGGTGGTAACCTAACATTTTCTGGGAGTGGTTGGAAAAATGCAGGCGTGCCCAGGCCTTTGGGCCTTATTCTAGTTCACTCTTTCTGACAAAATCCTTCTTAGATGGACAAAACCATGTGCACTGCAGGGGGGCAGATGTAAAATGAGCAGAGAGAATTAGATTTGGGTGAGTTATTTTGTTTCTGTGCGAGATAAATACTGACTGCATTATTTTTACACTGCAATATAGATCTCACTTTGAAGTAAAACCCCACCCAAATCTAATTCTCTCTGCACAAGTAACATCTGCCCAACCTGCAGTGCACATGGTTTTGTCCATCTAAGAAGGATTTTGTCAGAAAGAGTGAACTAGAATAAGGCCCTTTGTGAGGAGGGTCAGCAATGACCACTTCCACTCTGTCTTAGTCATAGATTCGAGGAAGCCTCTTGGTTACAGGGCAGGAGGCTTATCGGTGCTCCTATATTTTAAATAGCGCGCCTGGCTCTTACCTGATCTATCATCTGCCGCTGTGTGGCTTTGCTTTTTATCCGGCCCTAGCGCTGATCACCAGCTTTTTCTGGTGCAGCAGGGCTCCAGCTTTCTAATGCTCTCTTTCAGCATCCCATGTGAACATTACCCGGCGCATGCAATGTTTTCATCTGAAGACGCCGAAGACCAGCAAGCGGTGTGGAGCATTAGAATGCTGGATACACAGCTGATATACATTATGGAAGGACACATATCCCCGTGGGAGGATAACACACTACCATAATGGATGCCACTGTAATGATACATTCAGCCAATGTCCGGACCCACTTTTCCACAATAACATGGTAAAGCGGGTTCGGGCATATAAGGAACAAAAACAGCATGATAATACATCTACCCCTCAGTCTGTCCCTGATCTCCTGCTGCTGCATTCAGTAACAGTGATGGGAGTTATTACTGGGATCTCTCGTAGGAGCAGGATTAAGTGAGAAAAACAATAATTCTAATCCATTTGTCAGTCAGACTTCCCAATAGTGCAATATAATGCCAGGGACAGAACATCAGTCACATATCCAACTGTGAAATAAGAAAAAAAATATATAACAATGTAATACTCAGGACCGGATCAAGGTCTGTGGTGTCCCTCCCCAGACACAAGAAGGTCTGCCCCCCCCCTCCACCCCCCCCCCCCTACGGAGGCAGCCAAACCCCCACCCCAGACGGAGGCAGCCAAACCCCCCCACCCCCACCCCCCACATGGACGGTAGCAGGTTGATCCGGGCAGCGGGGTCCATGCAGCGCTGAGGAGTGAAGAGGCAGTGGGGTCCCTGTGGTGGATGGGCAGTCAGCAGCGGGGTCTCTGTGGCGGATGGGAACTAGTAGCACTATTAGTTCCCATCTGCCGCAGGGACCCAGCCGCTGACTTCCCATCCGCCGCATTGACCCCGCTACCTCTCCAGCGCTGCATGGAACCCGCTTCCCGTATCCCTGTGCTGGCCAGGGGAGGGGGGGACCAGTCGGGTGTGGGGGCACCTGATGTGTGGGGGCCCTGGATGTGTGGGGGCCCTGGGACAACCGCCCCTGATGCCCCGTGTGTAAGCTGAAGTATTATACGCAGCATGAACCAAACCAATCGTGTACTACTGTGTAGTTATCATACAAAATCTCCTTACCTTATGTCCCTAATTCCCTGTTGGTGTTCCATTCTCATGTGTTTAAGTGACAGTGCCCCTGTATTGAACCGGTAAAAGATTGCACCTGAGTCTGGATCTGATGACGGCAACAGCTTCTAAAGTCTTTGCGGCCCTTTCAGTTAAGAGATCCTAAGGCAGGAGATGAAACACCCCGGGAGAGGCCCACAAAGAAATAACTACAGTACGTTATAAATCAACAAAGATTTATTTAAGAGAAGATACTTGTACCGGCTGCTGCAGTGCATTTACACATATATGAACATCAAGAAAAAGTGTAACCTGTAAACGTTCATTTTAAGGTATTAGTTACTTAATGACCACCTCAGGATGAATCAATGGCCAAGCTGCAGCGGTCATTACCGACTTTACCAAAAGACATGGAAAAAGGACGATTGCACATAAAATGACAATATGAAAGACATTGAAAGAAAATAATATGAAAGAGAATGACTTTAAAGAGAAGGATATTACGTCACTTAGACATTTTACTGCACATGCGACACTACAACACAAAATGTCCGCCAGGTGGCACAACGCACCCTGTATACACTGTACAGTAGTCCCTAGTAGAAGCAAAACAGTTACTGAACTTGAAGAAAGGTGCCACGAAACTAGCTTAGTGTGCACACTACTTTGTGTCCCACGGGAAGGGCTAACAATAAAACGGTCCTCAGGAAGAGGGACAGGCAAGTTCCCTGTCCTAGGGTAACATCCTTTGTTGGATGCAGCATACAGGCTCTAGGGATAGCTTTATTATAACAATGGCCCCTGCATTGAGGTCAGGGGCCCTGCAGATGGATAGTAGGTGCCAGGTTAGAGGGGTGTCCCCGTGACTTGGCTTGATAGAGAATTCCCCTCGGGTGGGGCAACAGGATGGCTGAGTAGCCGGGTCCTGATGCCTCAATACACTATGGAGGCACTTTTTATTGGGGCGCAGCAGAGCAGAGGAAGGCAGCGTCCCGGGTGACAGGGCCTTAAAGGAAGGCCGGCTCTTGGCGATAGTATCCCTGGTTCAAGGGACTTGAGGTACTGTGGTTGTGGGTGGCAGGGGGGTGCCGGGTAGGCACAGGAGACAGGGTCCCTGGAGCGAGGTCTGGGTACCTTGTATTATCTGCTGCCGTCGCCGGCTCCGGCTGGTCACAAACTCCGACACTCTCCATGCTTTTTTTTTTTTAAGTGCCGGGACACGGATCATAGCTCCGCCCCCGACACCCGCGAAGCCCCGCCCCTGTGTTTTGATTGGCCCACAGGCCAATCAAACAAACACAATGGATGACCATCGATATGTAAAAATATTGATGGTCATCCATAGCATAGTTTAGCACTATTGATGGCCAGTTGCAGAATTGCCATCGATAGCAACCATCGATGCCAATGCCAACGATGGCCATCCCTACCCCACGCTGCCGCGCGCCGCTTCCCCTCTCTTTCAGTTGCTGCTCAGGGTCTCCTGCACGCCTGCCCTCTCGCAACGCTGCTCACACCTCCGGGGGTTCCTGTTCTCCTTCACATGCAGCATACCATGCTGCTCTCCTCTTTGACCTCCCTTCGTGTCCGGGGCAGCCAATCAGGAGGCTGACATGCTCTCCACACGTGCAGGTGAGCTGGGGTACTTGCTGGGAGATTTAACCCTTCACTCCTCCTGTTAACCCCTTCTGCCCCAGTTAATACGCAAAAAGGGGACTGTTTAAACAGCGCTGGGGTGATTTAAAGGGGAACACCACTGCAGTGGGGTGCCACATTTATACCTTTCAGAACTACAGAACATCAATGAGAATGTAGTATGTAAATGTTTTTGTCAGTACATTAGTATATTTAGGGTATTTTTACCCTTGTATGGCAGCCAGGAAATAAGAGGAAATATCTTAACCCTAATAAAAAACTATGCAGTCACGTCATACAGAGTATATTAATCCACGGACTATCACTGACTCCAGTTATATAAATGTCTATTGTTATATCAAAGACACTAGAGTCATATTACAGGTATTACTTTGTGGAAACATTTATACAAGCTAAAATAACAGAATGAAAAAGAGAAGACCGCTCCCGTCACAGTTTAGGCATGGCACATATTGTATCATTTGATTGGTTGCAGAGGTGTGCGATATCGCTTCTGCGCAGTCACCATCAGGTGCGGTCGGAGTTGCTATCACTGCTGCTTCCTGCTGAAGTAGTGATCTGGCCTGCATCCTAGAATGCACCCGCCAGCAAGCTGTCAATCAATGACAATCTAATGCTCGCCTGCATTCCACATGCCACTGGTTTTGTTCATCCACGTGTAGAACGCATCCTGCATATGAGAAAAGTGTCAAAAATCAATATTTTGCAAAAATGGGCACAGGTGAAACTGCACCCCAATTATTCCCTATATGTTGTTTGTGCTACGTCAGTCAGGGTGCAGAGATTATCACATAGGCCACATTAGAAGCTGTACTATTATCATGCATGATGCTCAGGGTTGGACTTTCTCACAGAGTCCAGTTGGAATACCTGGTGAGTCCCATTGCCTGTAGAGTCCAAACTGCGCACTGAATTTGTACAATATTACTCTGTTAGGGGGTCAGTACCTGACGGAGCAGGACCACTGATGAACACGGATGCTTGGGCCGCTTCTGCAGAAACTACACCAAGATTCACCTTCCGCCAATAAAAGTAGATTGACAACCCTATCCCTACCACTTATTAGCTGTAAACTACCACGATGAACACAATTCCTGACAGTGATTGCAGTTGCATAGTAAAGGCCCCATACATTAAGATTATTTTTTCTAAAGACAAGCCATTTTTTACATGTTATAAAACGCATGCGACTTAAGTCCCGGGAGCTGCAGGTGGGGGCAGCACAATTGAAAACCACTATTCAAAAGACTGGGCGGTCACTGATTGGCTGACAGAGCTCTCTTAGCCAATCAACGGACTCCTATTCGGGTGTCTGCTGATTGGCTAAAAGTGCTCTCTCAGCCAATCAGCAGCCACCCAGTCTTTTGAATAGGTTTTCTGAATTCTCCCCACCACACCTCACTTGCCTCCTGCCGCACACAAGACCCCATTCCCCGTCCGCCACATCGTATTGGACGCGATACATCGCTGGTACTTAGCTCCCGTGATGTGCCGCTGACAGCAGTTTAAGGGACAGAGCAGAGCTGCTGTACATTCCCACTGATAACAGATTCCTTCTGGGATAGCAGATGTTTTCTGAGTGTGTTGACTAAAGAGTATCTACCAGGAAGAAGAGACAGGTACCTTACCATGAGGTGGGAGAATATGTGCTTAAAAAGTGCAGTTCACTCTCATGCCCCTTTCCCACTGCAGGTCTTAAACGGTAAATTGCCGTTTTTACCCCCTTTCCAAACGTTTAAGGCTGCAGTGGGAAAGCGCCAGAGTTGATTTACCGGTTAACGATAACCGGTATTTCAACACGTTTAAAAAGCAGAGTCCTACACGTTTCAAAGACATTTTTTTAGGCAGTGGGAATGCCTCTTAAACGGTATTTAAGATCCTACCCTAGTTTTCCCCCTCCCCTGGTACCTGTCCTGCTCCCCCAACCCCCCCCCCCGTACCTGCCAGCTGGTACCCTCGCTTCCCCCCCTGCCCTGGTACCCCCCCCCCTCCCACCCCTGCCCTGGTTCCTTGCTTCCCCCTCCCCTGGTACCTTGCAGCTAGTACCTTGCATCCGGGCAGTGGGGCAGCATGGTAGGCAGAGTAGGGCAGCGGGAGAGCATGGTAGGCAGCGGGCATTGAAGGGCTCCTAGTCGGCATTTCCCAGACTGATTGCTGAAAGCATCATGCAGGAGGAGGCTGGTGCCCAGACAGCGGGGGCACTGGGGATCCGGGCAGCGTGGTCCGTGCTCAGGAGGAGGACGCGGAAGAAGGTCCATTATGAGATTGTCATTTCATCAGCGGGGGTCCCTGCCGCGAATGGGAAATAGCGGAGACGTTCATTAAATATGTGCATATTTAATTAGTGGCTCATTAGATATGTGCATATGTAATTTTCGGGCCCACTATTTCCCATTCGCAGCAGGGACCCCCGCCGATGAAATGACAATCTCCTAATAGACCTTCCTCCACGTCCTCCTCCAGAGCACGGACCGCGCTGCCCGGATCCCCAGTGCCCCCGCTGTCTGTGCACCAGCCTCCTCCTGCATGATGCTTTCAGCAGTCAGTCTGGGACCTGCCGACTAGGAGCCCTTCAATGCCCGCTGCCTACCCTGCCTACCATGCTGCCTGGATGCAAGTTACCAGCTGCAAGGTAGCAGGGGAGGAGGGGAGGGGGGTACCAGGGCAGGGGGGGGAAGTGAGGGTACCAGCTGGCAGGTACGAGGGGGGGGCAGGACAGGTACCAGGGGACATGAGGGGTTTAAACGGTATTACTGCAATGTGAATAGTACTTAAACGGTATTTAAAACGGTAATGTACTGCAATGTGAAAGCTAATATAGTTTTAAATACCGTTTAAAAATACCGTTTTTTTAAACGGCTTGGCAGTGGGAAAGCAGCATCAGCTGGTTCTATTATGTTTTTTTGTGTTTATTTATGTATTTGTTTGTTTATTATGCGATATTTAACCTTTTAATAACCAAATATGTTATTTATATTAGTTAAATAGAGTATGTTTGGTGCAGTCTATACTAAAGACCATTTACAGTTATAAATATTAATACCGTGTTCCATACATTACCCATTGTTTAAAAAGTCTAATGTGCACATATATGTTCCAGGGTCATTACTAATTTCTGCTACTGCTTCCTCTGACTCCTGCCCTAGCACCTAAGACAGAAGGGGAAGCGGTCATCTATTAGAATGAACTAAGGTCTACAGTCATTAGGTCGACCCCACTAGGTCGACTGGCAGGAAGGTCGACCTGACTTAAGGTTGACATGTGCCAAGGTCGACATGACTTAAGGTCGAATTTGCATAAAGGTCGACATGAGGAAGGTCGACTGGTCATAAGGTCGACATGGGGGTTTTCACTGTTTTTTGAGCCGACATGTGCCGACAGGCAGTATTTCATGCCCTACCATCCACTAGGGCGTGGAGGAGGTTATTAAAGCTGTGGCGAGCGAAGCGAGCCACCGTGCCCGAAGCATTGCGAGCGAAGTGAGCGATGCGAGGGTCCGATTCTCATTGCCAACTGTGTCCATGTCGACTGTGTCGACATTCGGATAAAAAAACAGTGAAAAACCCATGTCGACCTTATGACCAGTCGACCTTCCTCATGTCGACCTTTATGCAAATTCGACCTTAAGTCATGTAGACCTTGGCCCATGTCGACCTTAAATCAGGTCGACCTTCCTGCCAGTCGACCTAGTGGGGTCGACCTAATGACTGTAGACCTAAGTTCATTCTGATAGATGACCGCTTCCCCTTCTGTCTTAGGTGCTAGGGCAGGAGTCAGAGGAAGCAGACCTAAGTTCATTCTGATAGATGTACCGATTCCGACAGAAGGGGCCCACACACTAGAAAGATGTGTAAAGATAAGATGTGTCTCAAGATTTCCCAAGAACTCCTCGTCAGTCCTGGACAAAATAATTTGCACAAAGAGTACATTCTGACCAGGGCCTGATTAAAGGCTAATACACATTTAGCACCCCTTGTAATGCTGATAAAGACACATGTATGGGCGCTCAGGGACTCGCCCTTCATACTGCACATGTGCATGTAATGAAGGTTAATGCTTGTGGCGTGGGAAGGAGACTTTGACTTTAGGCTGCACAGCTGGTGCTCTAGCACAATGTACATAAAGTAAGGTACATTGGCACATCCATCTGGCACTGACCTTAAGACATTTTACCCCACACAGTACATCGGGATGGGTGATACCTAACAAGCACGGAATAAATCAGGCCTTTATTTTATTCCTCAACTATTACCTGCAAAGCGTGCCCCCCCCCCCCCCCCCCCTCAATCCTGGCACCCTATACCACTGTTACACCAGAATACCGGATAGGATCCGGGAAAACGAACACGGGATATTGCCAGGGCATGCCCTGCCTCAGACCCCATTTACACTGCACTTCAATCCGAGTTAATCCCGGGTAAGGCCCTTTCACACTGAAAACGGATCAGCCCTGTCTTTCCTTGCTGGTGTCATTAAAAATGGACCTTTGGGCTGTTTGAGCAGGGCCGTAACTAGGGGGGGGCTGGGGGGTCACGCGCACCGGGCGCTGGAGGTGAGGGGCGCTGTGAGGTCCGGTGACAGGTATGTGGACGCTGTAGCGGCATGTTACTTTGACTCCGTCCATCTCCTACTAGCGCGGCTGCAGGAAGCGCTGATGACTTCGAAAAGACTTGCCGGACGCTGATTGGCTGAATTCAGCCAATCAGCGTCCGGCAAGTCTTTTTGAAGTCATCAGCGCTTCCCGCCGCAGCGCTAGTAGGAGACGGACGAAGTCAAAGTAAGATGCGGCTGTGGCTTCTGCGGCTTCAACGGTGAGAGGACTGTGCGGGGAGGGGGGGGTCTCCGGCGCCAGGGACAAGGCGTCATTTGGTCGGTCCCCCCTGTCAGCTGCTAACTAAGCAGCAGGGAATAAACGCTGTGCGCATGCGCACAGCGTCTATTCCCGCAGCCAGGGGGCTGGGGGCATGGCTAGAGGCTCACAGAGCCTCTGGGTCATGCCCCCATAGCGGCAAAATGGGGGCGTGGCCTCGCGGGAGAGCAGCGATTATAGGCCACGCCCCCAAATTAGGCCACCCCCCCCCCCCGAAATTTCGGCTCGCCTCCGGCGCGCAGCAGCATCACTAGGGGGGGGGGCACCAAAAGACTGCCTTGCCCCGGGCGCCGGAAACCCTAGTTTCGGCCCTGGTTTGAGATGAGGTCACAAGAAAGGGAAAAGGGAGGGGGTGGGTTCTGCTCCCAGCATTGCAGCAAAGATGGCAGACGGAGTAGCTGTGTTGCAGTTTGTGCTGTACTTTTCTGCAATAGAGAGTTTGAAGCAGCTTCTCACCCTGTGCTACTTGCTTCACACTTGGAGTAGGAGAGCACAATTCTTGGCTGAGAGGTCTAGATCTCGGCACCAATATTTGTGCCGCAGGAGAGCGCTGATATCATCCAGCCTTACCTTGATTTTGCGGCTGACGACCATGCGGAATCGCAGGATCTGGGTCAGAGACCGGTGCCACGGAGAAGCTTTCATGCAGACCGTGGAATCTTTTCAGGAGGAGCAGTGGATGGCCCACTTCAGGATGTCACGTGCTACCTTCTATTATATCTTGGATCTACTTGGACCAGTCCTGACTATGCAGACCACCCACTACCGTCGGCCCATCAGCCCAATGCGGAGATTAGCCATTGCCATTTGGTGGTATGCTACCCCTGGGGAGTACCGCACAATCTCCTGTTTGTTTGGAGTCGGTATTGCCACTGTCTGCAGGATCATTTACCAGGTGACACAGGCATTTGTGGATACCCTGTACCAGCGGTTCATCTGTTTGCCGGAAGGACAGCGCCTTGATGACACCATCCAAGGCTTCCAGAGGCGTGGTTACCCACAGTGTGCAGGTGCTATAGATGGGACCCATATCCCCATCATTGCTCCCCGTGACAACCCTGCGGACTACTATAACAGGAAGGGGTGGCATTCTATTATACTTCAGGCTGTTGTGGACCACCAATACTGGTATGTACATATTTACAGTTTCCATATTAGGAACCTTTGTAAATGAATTTTAATAGCTCTCACGATTAAAAATATTTTCTTCCCCCATTTAGTTTTACAGATGTCTTTATTGACTGGCCTGGGCGTGCACACGATGCTAGAGTGTTTGCTAACTCTCAGCTGTATGAGATTGGTGAGGACAAGCGTGGGGGATGGCTTTTCCCTAGACAGGTAAAAATATATTGTACACATTTTTTTTCTCTGATGGACCAGACTTGCCTGCCTGTTCCTCTCCATGCATGATTGCTATCACCTGTGGTAATACCCTTTTTTTTTTAAAACATTTACAATTAGCTCATCGCAGGTGATTGCAATATTGCAAGGACAGGATCAGGTGTGATGGGCCCATGTTTTTTATTCTACTGTGGTTTTAGACGTGTGTGGTTTAGACGTGTAATATTTCTTTATAGTAACTATACACTTAAGGCTGCTTTGTATAAATAGTGACAATCGCTATTTTTTTTTTTATAGAAATCTATTTTCATAGATGAAGTAGAGATCCCGGTCCACATAATTGGGGATGCTGCTTACCCTCTACTACATTGGCTCATGAAGGGATACACACAAAATGTTGAGTTGTCCACGGAAAAGATAACCTACACCCACACCCTAAGTTCTGCTCGTATGGTAGTGGAAAATGCCTTTGGCCGGTTAAAAGGACGTTGGCGCTGCCTGATGAAGAGGAACGATGTGGACCTACAGTTGATGCCCCACGTAGTTGCAACCTGCTGTATTCTACATAACATTTGTGAAATACAAAAGGACCACTTTCTTCCAGAGTGGAATGTGCAGGACTCAGGGGGCAATCCAGAAGCAGCAGATTATGAGGGGGAGCATGTTGGCAGTGCAGAAAGAATCAGGGCCACCATTGCAGCAAACCTTCCCTCAATGATTTAAAATAAAACTCAGACAGAAATCTTCCAGTTGTTTGCTTTATAATGAAAACTAGGTGATTCATCGCGCCCTACGGGCGCTCTTCACACCGGCGTAAGGGGCTACGCCCCTTAATTTGTGAACATTTGTATTGTGAGAAATATGGTTAGAATTGTATGAAAGATGCCCTGTATTGCAGCTTCTGGCAGTGGGTGAGGGTCCAGCGTGGCAGCACAGGAGTACCGGACGGTGGCCCTGAGTCAGTGTCTCCTCCTACTGGGTGGGAGTTAGGGTGCATGAGAGCAGGAGGCTGGGATATGAGGCATGATAGGGGTATGTGGGCAACACAGCGTCAGCGATTACCCAGTGGTGGAAGTTACGGTTCAGGAGAGCAGGAGGCTGGGTAGTGATAGGGGTGTGTGGGCATACGGGGGACTAAAGAGGGTGGTGGACACTGTGCAGCTTCTGCCAGTGGGTGAGGGTCCAGCGTGGCAGCACAGAAATACAGGAGTCAGTGTCTCCTCCGACTGGGTGGGAGTTAGGGTGCATGAGAGCAGGAGGCTGGGCGGTAAAGCATGATAGGGGAATGTGGGCAACACAGGGTGAGCGGGTCTCCACTGGCGGAAGTTACGGGGCAGGAGAACAGGAGGCAGGGCAGTGTCCTCCCACATTGATGGCAAAAGTATTTAACATCGGCCATAAACCATCGATTATTTGAAAATCATTGATGGTCGATGGGCATCCCTAGAACTGGAGGAGGGTGGGGGACAGTATGCAGCTCCCGGCAGTGGGTGAGCGTCTCCTCCCACTGGGAGGGAGTGAGCGTGCATGAGAGCAGGAGGCTGTATAATAGTGGTATGTGGGCAAGACATTGATAAAAGTTGTGGCGCTGGTGCAGAGGGCAGTGGGGAAACCTGCAGTGTGGCAGCCAGGGCCGGATTTCCCACCTAGGGGCGGTACCTGCTTGTGGTGGTACAGGATCCTCCATTGTCACGGGGTTACGTAAAATGCGGGAGCGGGGGCCGCGGTGGTCCGCTGGGGGGTGGAATTGCCGGAAGGGGGTCTGGGGGGTCTGCAAATTGCGGGAGGGGGGGTGGTGTGTGGGGATCCGCGGTTAGCGGGAGGGGGCGGGGTCCGCAAATCGTGGGCGGGGGCGCGGGGGGGCTTGAATCGTGGGAAGGGGGGTCCGCAAATTGCGGGAGGGGGGTTGTCGGGGTTAGTGAATTGCGGGAGGGGGGGTTGCGGAGGTCCGTGAATTGCGGGAGGGGCGCGTGGGGTGCCGTGAGTCAAGGGGGGGTGGTGCGGGGGTCCGTGAATCACGGGAGGGGTCATGAATCGCAGGAGGGGGGGGTCGTGGGGGGGCTGCGAATCGCAGGAGGGGGGGTGTGGGGGGTTGCCGTGAATTGCATGAGGGTGGCGTGAATCAAGGGAGGGTGGGCGCAGGGGGGTGGTGCGGGGGTCCGTGAATCGCGGGAGGGGGCATGAATCGCGGGAGGGGGGGTCGTGGGGGGTTCCGAATCGCAGGAAGGGGGGTATGGGGGGTGCCGTGAATTGCGTGAGGGGGGCATGGGCCCTTTTAATGCCGGGAGGGGGGGTCGCAGGGGTCCCGCGAATCGCGGGAGGGGAGGATGCAGGGGTCCTGCGAATTGCGGGAGGGGTCTCGCGGGAGGGAGGGGTCGCTGGGGTCCCGCGATTTGCGGGAGGGTCGCAAGGGTCCCGCGTTTCGCGGGAGGGGGTGGTCGCGAAGGTCCAGCGAATCGCGGGAGGGGGTGGTCGGGTCTGGGACTGATATTAGACAGCACTTACATCGACAGCCATTACATCGACACCATTAGTTCGACAGCTCAATAGGTCGACATGGTTTTAGGTCGACATACCATTAGGTCGACATGTCATTATGTCGACAGCTCATTAGGTCGACAGCTCATTAGGTCGACATGTTTTTAGGTCGACACTGCCATTAGGTCGACAGAGTCTATGTCGACAGTCAAAAGGTGGACATGGGTTTTTTCACTGTTTTTTTTGGCCGAAATGTCGACACAGTCGACATGGACACAGTTTGAAGTGTACCGCAGCCCCTCGCTGCGCTCGGCACACTATCGCGGGAGGGGGGGTCGCGGGGGTCCCGCGAATCGCGGGAGGGGGGTCGCGGGGGTCCCGCGATTCGCGGGAGGGGGGGCGGGGGTCCCGCGATTCGCGGGAGGGGGGGTCGCGGGGGGTCCCGCGAATCGCGGGAGGGGGGGTCGCGGGGGGGTCCCGCAAATCGCGGGAGGGGGGGGTCGCGGGGGGTCCCGCGAATCGCGGGAGGGGGGTCGCGGGGGTCCTGGCAGAGGGTAGGGATGTGCAGGAGTAATGGTGGATGGTGGCTGTGGAGTAATGGTGGATGGTGGGCGTGTACTGTAGCCCTGGCTGGGCGGGGGGAGGTGATGTCAACGGGGTGGAACGTCAGACACATGAAAGTGAAACTGTTTTACACAGGAACGTTCTCCACAGGGGTTGAGTGACAGATCTGGCTAAATATATAAGAGATATGCATCAAACTGTACATACATTACACATCTTGTTTATAGATATTATTCATAATGAAAGACCAAGATATGAGAGTCCAACTGGGAATAGAGAACAATTGTAAAACTTTGTGCCCATACAGTTTAACGTCATAGGACACATTATAAAATAGAACTGTATGGTGACTGCTCCTATATAGAGAATCACACAAATATTAAGCAATAAAGTGCAACCTTTCTAAAGACTATAAAAACATCAGTGCAACCTTTTGAAAGATTTGAAAAAGAAGTAAAGTGCAACATTTTGGAACAATATTTTAAGACTAAAAGTTGAAAACTTAGCTCAAATTCCGGTACACGGAAAACTCTGGGGACTCTAGGATTGACGGGTCACTACTAGCAGCACTATTGCCAAAGTTATAATTGGGCCCTCTGTATTCTGGTGTCAGCTGGTTTGGTTGGGTGTTAGTAGATGTGGCAGGATTGAAACTGACACCTCTATTGTAATGATCATATGGGTTGGGTGGGTAGTTAGGTGGGTGGTGGGGATGTGGTGCAGGTTGTGTGAAAAAACCGCCAAATTTACGTTCTAAAAAGGACATTTGCCTATCTTGCATTGCCAGCAATTGAGACATAAATGCCTGCTGGTTCTGTCTCTCAGCTTCCAAATATTTGTCCATGCGAGCATCCTCCTTTGCTTGGACATCAGTATCCAATTGGCGTAGATGGTCCACTATCACCGATGTCATCGCTTTAGCCGCTAGTTCAGACCGATTAAGCTTTTTCTTTTTGGCAGGAACGCTGTACACTGTAATTTAAAAAAAAAATTAACATTATACTTCCATGTTAAGTGTTATATAATAAACAGCAGTATTGTTTGCCAAAATGTGCTAGTGGCCTTCTTCCACCTGCATGCTAGCAACATACTGCAACAGATACTGGGCCTCATCCCGCCCTAACCCCACGTTGGTTGTTTTTACTATGTGAAATGGGTGTAAATATATAGAATGTCTACTTACAATTAGAACGTAATGGAGTGCTTCGATTGGGGAGCGTCGTCTGACTGTGTTCTTCCACAACATCATCTGTGGCTGCTTGGGCGCTGTCAGACTGCATGGAAGCATCCATTATATTCTCTGCTGCACCATCATCACCAAACAGCAGCGGTGAAGCCGGACTCATGTGTGCTGACATCTGCGTGGCTTCAGAAGGCGTTGAGACTGGCGGGGTCAGCTGGGAAGCCTGGGTAGTCGGTACATCATGGCTGTCCTGGCTGTTGTCCGTCTGGCTGCAATGGGGTGCTATGGAGGAGGACAGGGCTACAGGGTTGCAGAGTGCCGTGTTTCCAAAAGCACTGTAGCACAGGTCATAGTGCACCCAATCGGGCCTAGCTGCACCGCTTTTCTTGCGCTTCTGGTCATTCACTTTGCAGAACTGCTTCCACAGAGATTTTAATTTATTTACAACCTGCTGTTGGGTGCGATGAATACCTCTGGATGCCAGCAATTCTGCAATATTGCGATACACCACTGCATCCCGAACGGTGCCGGTCATTTGCCGCCGAATCTCCTCATCTGCCCTGATTTGCAGGAGCTCACGTACCTCCTTGTCAGACCAGTTGGATGTATTGGACATGATGGCTCAGATCAGGCTTGGGGTCAGCCAAAGTGGAAAACACTGCACAGGCAGTGTGTGCTGCAGCAGATGAGACTGTGGAGTGTGCTTGTAGCGTGGTAGCGCAGTAACGCTGCTGCTTATGCTGCTGCTGCGCTGCTACATGCGCCCTGTGCGGGTCTCCAGCTGATGACATCATCTGCCAGAGCCGCAGAAGCTCCAATCAGCTCTTTGCGCCCCTCTACCCACAAAATAACCCGGATAATGGCCGTTTACACTGCCCTGAGCCCCGGATAAGCCCCGTGTCCGACCCTGAACATTTGCCGGGTCAGATTCCTGGGGAACAGTACCCGTGTTATTTTTTTTCACCCCATTTACACCATGCCCTGCCCCGGACTGGAGCGGCAATATCCCGGGTCCAAACTCTGGTGTAAAAGGGGTACTAGTCTATTGGTTAATTGACTAATTGGTTAATCAGGCACTGATAGTAAGATTTCAGAACATTTTTATAATGGGCTGCACTATTATAGGCACAGTGTCGAATGCTTGCAGCAAAAATGTACACCATAATGCCCATTACACATTATGCCACACGCCATAATGCCCATTACATATTATACCACACACCGTAATGACTATTACATATTATGCCACACACCATAATGCCCATTACATATTATGCCACAAGCCATAATGCCCATTATTTATTATACCACACACCGTAATGACTATGACAAATTACACCACACACTGGCCCTTATTCTGATCGGTGCGGATATTCCCGAATTCTTTCGGTGCGGCCCGCACGCATCGCTGTGCGGCAGCGTGCGGCCATCGTCCGTAGAAACGCCCACGTGTCCTCCGCATTCGGACGGACTCACTCTGTAAGAACAGGGCGTGTGTACGGACGACATATAAACCATGCGTGTGCGGGGGAAACACTCAGATTCTACACGGTCTGTCCGCGTATGCACGGCCTTCCCGCGTCAGAACGGACGCGAACCGGCCACTACGCACACATGCGTGTACATCCGCATACAACAAGACTACTGTTATCAAAGTTCCCACATAGATCACATGACACACTTATGCAATTAGCAAACCACTTTGAGAACAGATTGTTGCTCCTGGTCATCTGTTATTTAGCTAATTGATCCTTAAACACTTACAAGCACTATACATTAACCCTAACATTCCCTATGGGGATAAAAATGTGATCTACCCTTTTGCAGTGTACATATCTAAACATCCACATGTTTGTGTGTTAAAAGCTTTTTATACTTTTAATGTTAAAGACTAAAATAACACACAGACAACTTCTTAAACAAGTGCAAACTTTTATTCAAAAATGCAAAGTATTAAATAAAACAAAAAAAAAAGGACCCCTATCACTGGTCCAGCAGCAGGACACAGAGGTCCTCCACATGGGCCGTCATGCGCCTCAGGTCCTCTCTCAACCTCATGAGAGCCCCTCTCACTCCCTGGGGTGGCTCCTGGTAATCTGTGTGCATGAGAAAGGGGGTACAGCATTAATTATGCTACTCACGTACACCTTGTACAGTCAATCCTAAGTACCTACACCACAGGTCTTCAACCTGTGGCCCTCCAGATGTTGTGGAACTACATGTCCCAGCATGCCCTGAGGTTTTTTGACATGCTCTTATAGGAACAAATGTGGCAATGCATGTTGGAACATGTAGTTTCACAACATCTGGAGGGCCAAAGGTTGAAGACCCATGACCTACACCATGGGTCCTCAAACTGCGGCCCTCCAGATGTGGTGAAACTACAATTCCCAGCATGCCTTGCCACAGTTTTCCTATAAGGGAGTGTTAAAACTGTGGCAAGGCATGCTGGGAATTGTAGTTTCACCACATCTGGAGGGCCGCAGTTTGAGGACCCATGACCTACACCATGCAAAATCATACATACAAAAAAAACCTTATCCACTCTTGTATGTTATGTCATGAAATATATGATCATGATGCTGCCACCACACCCACACACTTGTGTGACATATACATTTCACAATCTCTATATCAGAAACACAACCACACTTGAGGATCACTCACACTTGTCCTGGCCAAAGACTCCTCACTCAACTCAAAACATACACCCGCTACAACATGCCACATTGACCCATACATATATACCTGCATGTTACTGCTTAATAGCTAAACTGCATGATAGCTAGATAGATAGCTAGATAGAATAGATAGAATAGATACCACAGGAAAATGCTCGGCTACTTCCTCTGCCCATTACTTCATGATTCCTTGTCACATTTGACACATAGGTGAAAGGGCAGAACTAATCCGCTTCCATCCAACTATCAATTTCTAAGCTCAATACATCATACATAATACCTTACAAAAATACATGACAACAACACGGGCACACTGTCTAGAGGGGGGCCCATGCAAACTGTCCACATGGGACTCCAGTATAAATCAGGCCTGCCCATATTCCATAGAAGTGTTTTTGTTGCTTCTATACAAAGAGCATCCATAAATTAACACTCATCACCTACATGAGCATCCAGATTGCACGTTAGCAGCATGGGCCTATAACACCAAAGTGTGTCTGTTGTTTTCCATTTTTTGGGACTACTTTTTACTATATTATAGGAAAATTAAATCAGCTGTGCGACATAACAACCTGTACCTAACTCACTAATGAAGCATTATGTCTACTTACCCCTGGCAGGCAGCTCGACCAGGTCATCCTCCTCCACATTGGGAGGTGGTGGAACATCCTCCAGGGGTAGGGGCACCTCCTCCTCCTCCACTTCCACCTCCTGCCCGACCTCCTGTGCCTCCTCTGTGTCCTCCTCTGTGACATAGCTCAGGTCCTGTGACTCGTCGTCAATGGCCCCCGCTTGTCTGGCCTCCTCAATGGCCATCTCCTCATTGGCCACCTCCTCTGTGGCCTCCGCACTGGCCACCTCCTCTGTGGCCTCCGCACTGGCCACCTCCTGGGCCTCCTGACGGGCCTGTCTTGCTCTCTCCCGTGCTGTGGGTTAAACATACAAAATGGGTGAGTGTCATTTCACATTGAAATAACTCTAACAAGTACATCTCATAACCACAATATATATGTGTTATATATCACACATATAGTATATGGCTTTTCTATGTCATAAACTCCCAATTGACATCATGTAATATTAATATTTAATAATGTTAAAATGCAAACACTCAATGGCCTAGATGCACTAGCCTTCAAAAGTGATACAATGTAGAGTGATAAACACGCAGCCAATCAGATCCTTCCTGTCATGTCACAGACTGTAGTTGTAAAAGGCCAGGTAGGAGCTGATTGGCTGCCTGTTTGTTACTCTCCATTTTAAAAATTGTGAACCAGACCGAATCCTGCCCTCTGTCAATTATATGTATTTGCCCAAAATACTTACAGCGTTGCAGACGCCGCCTCAGAGCCTGCAGACGCTCCGGCTCCCGCCTCCGCAGGTCGGACCATCGCCTCTCCAGTTGGGCGATGGTCCTCCGCACATGTGTGCGGGCGAATATGCGGCGCCGGGCCGCAACATATGCCCGGCGCTTGTCCCTATTAGTTATGAAGGGGCCTGCCTGCCCCAGTCTCCTCTCCATCACTCCTACCAGCGCCAGTAGCTCCGCAGTGGAGAAGGGTTCTGCACGCTGGTAGGAAGCCATTTTAGGAGTGGCACTAATCAAACTATCATGTGCTGTCATTGGTTGGTTAGAGTGATATTTGGTATTAACTTTATTGTTCATTTTTACACTAACAGCGTGTATGCGCCCGAACATACGGCTAACCCATTGCATCGCACCCCCATCCTAAACACACAGTCTAAACTAAGATGTAAACACATTATATATAATCTATAACATTCCCCAAACATGGGTATAAGCACCAGGTGAAATAGTCTGCATCACTAGACACTAACACCTTGAGACAAGGTAGTAAACAGGTATTTTATAATGAAAGCTATGCAACAGAAACATAGCAAATAGTGGCAGACCTTTTCTAAAAATTTGCCCATGCTGCCATGTGTACACTTACCTTCTACTGGCCCCTAATACAGAGGTGGAATGAAAAGTAGCTAGCATACAGCCTGAATTTGGAGTGCTTTCACATGTGATTTGGATGCTAGCACTGATTACTTGTGGCTAAGTGGTGGACTGGATTGACATATGGAATGGGTAGTGTCAGTTGTACTACATAGCAAACAAGTGCACAGTACAGAAGTACATTCAAATATACATGTCATGTCTGACCTCAGTTGTATTTGGTCATTGGTGTTGGAATCTGCATTTAGCAAATAAATCAGACTTACTGAGTTTGCCAGGTTTTTTGGGAATAATTTTCCACACCAAGGGGCGGCCCGTATGCGCCGCACGGTTGACGCTGGCGTACGGGACGCGGCCGTACGGAACGCAGCTTGCAGCTGATTAACGCCAATTACAGAAATAGTATTTAAAGTGGTCCTAGAAAGGCAAACACTTGTTGCAAACATGGCAGGGTCAGACTCAGAGGAAGAGCAGGTGGTGCATAATCTGTTGGCCCGCATGGAGGCCAACACCACCTATGTACCCCTCAACCCAGAGGACCGAGCTGGCCCGCCAACAGCAGGCCAATCAGCAGCTGGGCCATCCTCAGCAGAATCATTGGGAACACAGCAGGTGGCTTCCCAACAGAGTAGCCAGCCCAGCACTTCAGGTACAGCAACCGGTGGGCGTGGCCGTGGCAGTGGCAGTGCCCGTGCCAGTGCCCGTGGCCGCAGTGGGGCAACACGGGAACCCACAACAAGAAACATGGCATATGAACCGCGGGAGCTTGACATCCTGGTGACCCGGGCACGTGATTTAATTGAGTGTCCAGCGGTGAAGTTGACACACACAAGGAGATGGAAGATCTGGGAGGAGATAACGGCGGAGATTAATGCAGTGGCTCCACAAGTTCGACAGGCAGAGCATGTTAAGAAGAGGCAAGTACATGTGTGTTACATTAGAGTAGTACAAGTCCAGTAATGTTTACATTCAATATTAGATCTAGTTGGGCAATGGGTGTTCACGTTGCTTGGACGCACAGACATGTAGGCCATGACATTGAATTGATAGTTATTGGAGGGTAACTGTTTTTGTATCTTCTAAGGATTGGTTTGAAAAAAGAATATAATGTAAGTTTGGTGTCAGTAGCCACATGTTGTATTATGTTTCAGATTGCAATGGGTGCTACAGCAAACATGAGGAGTTACATGTATTAATATGTACACTTTGATTGCAGGTGGCACGACTTCAAAGGCAACCTCAAGAAGAAATTGACCGACCGGTGGCAACACAGCCAGACCTCTGGGGCTGGCCCCATGCCATCCAAGCTGCAGCTCACCCCCCTGGAAGAGATGGCCCAGTGCTGTATAGCAGTGGAGGAGGTCCGGGGGGTGAGCACTATAGACAGCGAGTCCCCAGCGGAAGTGATGGCTTCTACTCTAGAAGGTAATTATTTGCAAGGCCATAAGTAGATGTTTAACATTTTGCATGGAATGTGTGGTAATTTCAATTTTCTTGTTCAACAGCATCGCCACCGCTTGGTCAAGATTCTCTTGAGGAGGTTGTGGAGTCTGTGCCACCTGGCCCCAGTAGCAGGCCCGTGCAGCAGCCGCCGGGATTGTCTGCGGCTGAATTGTCCATGTGGGGCCGTGTGCTGGATAGTATTGTGCAGCAGGGAGAGTCGGCATTCGAGCGGGTGCGTAGGGCCGAGGAGGTGCTGCAGGGTTTGACCACCAGCCAGCAGAGTATTGCTGAGAGCCTGCAGGCTATGAGTGCCAGCCAGCAAGCTATGGCTGGCAGCCAACAACCTATTGCTGGTAGCCTGCAGGTGCTGGCTGATCAAGCCCTGCGGCAAAACGACCTCCTCCTCCGCCATAATGAACTTATGGTGGAGCTAGTTACCAGCAATAGGGCCCTAATGTCACCCGCTTCGGGTGCATTACCATCCTCATCACTCCCTGCTGCCAGAGGGGGAAGAAGATCCACCCCCTCACCAGCATGCGCTCCACATGAGCCACCATCAGCCTCTGGCCGTGGACGAGGCACAAGAGCTGCTGCACGTGGCAAGGAGCCTGCCAGGGCCAAACGTGCTCGCAAATGAACTTGTGTCCCCATTAATCTCCACCGTTATGTCTTCCCAAATCTTCCATTGAGCTGTGTGTGTCAGCAGCCTGTGTCCAAATCCGTGCCCAGGGTCACCACTTTTGACCGCGGTTCAAATGTCATGTTTGGTTCCTCTGTTGCCCTGTTTCAGTGTGCTGTACTTGAAGTGTTGGTGCTGTACTTTTGTTGTGAAGCCACCTGATGTGTTCCCAATGATTCTGCTGTGGCTATTTATTCTTTATTATTTTATTTGGTCCTGGTATGGTACCATTTGTTTTGTTATGTATTTTCATTTTTTGCCTAAGTTTGTTTAATAAATGTTATTTTGGCCCCACAAATGTCTGTATTAATTTAGACATGCAGAAGTGGCATGTGTATTAGTATTAATATTATTAAGTTGTGTGCATTATTTGCAATGTTAAAGTGTGTGACAAGTGCAGCATGTAATGTTCCCTTTAAGCTGCAATGCTTCCAATTGTAGCAGTGAGAAGCGTGTAATTAACAAGTAATGGGTAAAGTATGTGATTGTATTGGGTTCAGGTGACATTGGTTGAGGTGCGTCCGTCCTGATTAGGCGTTCCGATTGCCTAGCGCATGACCGAGTGGTGTCCGCAAAGCAAGAGTAACCTTTTGGACACCGCACATTTCTTCCCTTTTTGTTCGCGTGCATTCGGCGTGCTGTCCGAATGCACGCCTACCAATATATGTGTACTCCCCCGTGTCCGCCCATGTTTCCGCCCAGTTTAGCCCACTTTGAAACTACGCCCATGTGTCATTCCGCATGACGCCCATAACACACCCCTATTGGCCGAATGTATGCGGTGCACAGTTCTGTACGGGATTAGTGAGAACAAGTACGGAGACCATGCGTGGCACATGCGCGTCGCGTTCTCCACGCATGCGCAGACGGCTAAAAAACGCCATCCGAAAGAATGCGGAAAAGTCCGCACCGATCAGAATAAGGGCCACTGTCATGTCCTTGTCCTTTTTCACCTCCATGGACTTTACACCCCCACACGCCTGGTGGTCAGTAGGCCATGCACAAGCAGGTGGCACTGCAGTGAGCACATCATAGGGACGGGCTGCGTCATACATGTCAGCTGTGTGATTACATACTGCAATGGCACTTCGGGTGCTAATATACCAGAGCTCTTTTTTTATTTAGTTACAATACTCTTTAGTAAACAGCATATTTCACGCCCCATTCAAGACAACGGATACGTCAGTGTGTGAGACGCTCGCGCCCCCCTGTCCCAGCAATCCGTGCGCCAAGGTGGGTCGTCTCGGCGCACCGGTGCTACAGATAAGCATGGCTCCATCCGTAAAGGACATTTTGCTGGTGTTTGGCATATACTATTCTCACTATATAGTCTGTTTATATAAAGGGTAATAAATGCATAAAGGCAGAGCCCTCAGTGGAGAGTTGGCCTGATTCAGGTTGACTTGCTAAGCAGCGGTATTTTGCTGCTTAGCGAGACCATGGGGGTGTGCGAATGCCCGCCCCTGCCATCCGGCAAATATCCCTGCCGCACTGTGAATGGATGTTTTGCATAAATATCCATTTGCAGGTAGCATGTGGGCCTAAAATCATTCGAATTATGGAATGGTCTCTAAAGTGCTCACAAATCTGTCATCAGGGACGGATTGGGTCTTCATTCAGGCCCAGGAGCGGGGGGAGGGCCGTATGTGAAATGTGCGCAGGGGGGGGGGGTGTCGGTGGTGTGTAATGCATGCGGTGGGTGTGTGGTGGTATGCAACAATACGGGGGGGGTTTGGATGCGGCTCACCTGCTGCTGCTTCTTTCTGAGAGGTGCTGTGCCACTTGAAGGCCCTGGGAGGTGCTGTGCGTGCATGCGCAGCAGCCTCCCGCGGCCATTTTGGATTTGGGCAAAGTGCTGCGGCCGCTACCCGCGGCCCAGCTAGCCCAGGGGGGATTGCGGCCGGCCCCTTTTTAAAGAGTTTTGGGGCGGTTCACCGGGAAATGGCTCAGTTTCCCAGTGGGCCAATCCGCCCCTGTCTGTCATTCTGGGCTGAGAGACTTGCGGTATCCTACTTCGAGAACTGGATGAGCAACCAACGTCCTGGGACATCAGCCGCCCACCCCTGGCAGGCAGGCTCCCGTCTGCATTCACATGGGGACGTCCATCGGTTTCCTGGGCGCACCCAGCATTTTTATGGGTACCCCCAGCACATGTGCGTAAGCGAATATGCGCAGTGATTCAACGTCAGTCCCCCGTACGAACACATGGGGGACCCGTTAGATTACAATCAGGCCCTGGATCTGTATAATGAGTACTGCCAGCCCAGGACATACAGCACAGTCAGGATCATGTATGACATACAGCATAGGACGGGATTCCTGCGGACCTCAGCTCTCTGCCTTCACTAGCACACATATTAGTTAGAGGCTGATTCGTCGCCTCATCTCTTCTTAGACACGCTGCAAACTATGTACGCACCAAGTACAAGCTGCAGACACACAGGAGAGAAGCAGAGGGTTGCTAGAATTGTGTTTGCTCGCTCTGCCCCTGTGTGCTCAGGCTGTGTGCCAGTCATTTGTCAACAAGACTTTGCTTCTTGTTACAACAGAGAGGAATTAATGAGCAAGCTGCCTGTCCCTCTGGTCACATAATAAGATGTCCTTGTCTCCTTTACTAAGACATAATATTGTCCTCCCCAAATCGCTGCAAAATATTCTCTCCCCCTATCATCACAGTCTGAGTCACGTCCTCACCATCAAGAACCTATCACCACCTATCTCAGACAGAATGAGGCCTCCTCTGAGTCCCTGTTAGCACTTTAGACAAATCCTCTTTTGACAACTGAGTATTTTTCGGTACTTGTGTATTATCTGGGCGCCCGATATATCGCAATTTTGAGCATTTCCCGGGCAGAGTGCACAATTTTAATATTGCATCGCATCGCATGCCATTATAATGGCATGCGATACGACGCGATTATACCCGATATTACATTGTACAGGCACCCTGATGCCTGATTACAATGTTAAATGCACCCCCATACCCGATTTTTAATTGTACACTCACCCTGATGGGTGATTACTATGTGATATGCCCCCCCCCCATTGTTAACGGCACCCCAGTATCAATGCCAACCCGAAGCGGGGCGAGCGCTGCGAGCCTGCGAGGGGCGGTGGTACGCGTCCTCCGACCTTTTCATACCACCACTGTCCACGTCAGCGTGGAGATGATTTTATATAGTGTGGCGAGCGCAGCGAGCCACCGTGCCCGAAGCGTGGCGAGGGGACGCGGAATATATGTGAAGTAATCCGCGTCCCCTCGCTGCACTCGCCACACTTTATAAAATCAACTCCACGCCGACGTGGATAGTGGGGGTATGAAAAGGTCGGAGGACGTGTACCCCATGTTAAATGCACCCCCATACCCGATTTTTAATTGTACACCCACCCTGATGGGTGATTACTATGTGAGATGCCCCCCCCCCCCATTGTTAACGCCACCCCAGTATCAATGCCAACCCGAAGCGGGGCGAGCGCAGCGAGCCTGCGAGGGGCGGAGGTACGCGTCCTCCGACCTTTTCATACCCCCACTGTCCACGTCAGTGTGGAGATGATTTTATATAGTGTGGCGAGCGCAGCGGAATATATGTGAAGTAATCCGCGTCCCCTCGCTGCACTCGCCACACTATATAAAATCAACTCCACGCAGACGTGTATAGTGGGGGTATGAAAAGGTCGGAGTACGCGTACCGCCGCCCCTCGTGGGTTCGCTGCGCTCGCCACGCTTTGGGTTGGCGTTGATAGTGGGGTGGCATTAACAATGGGTGGCCATTTAACAGTAATTACCCATCAGGGTGGGTGTACAATAAAAAATTGGGTCTGAGGGGGCATTTAACATAGGAATCAGGCATCTGGGTGCCTGTACAATTAAAAATCGGGTCCAATCGCGTCGCATCGCATGCGATCCGACGCGTTTTTTTGCCCTGCGATGAAAAAATCGGGCAGATAATACACAAGTAGTACAGAAACATCAAATGCCTTAAGCGCTAAATTCAGTGGAGCAAATCGGTAAGATCACACTTACACTAATTGATATGGTAAAGTCACAAATGGTTCCTATTATGTTTATAACGATGTTCTAGGAACAACACATTAATGGGGCTTGATCCCAATAGTAATCGTTTCCCTTTCTTGATGGATAATGGTACAAGGGTAAAAGCATATAAAATCACCAGCCGGTGATAAACAATGGGGATAGATCTCACCAACCACTCCTGTGGTCGTGCTGCCGAAAAGGTGCCGGTTCCTAAACGTCAAAACGCCAAACAAGGTTGGAGGTGGATCAAACGATAGAAGATGCTGTATTCTCTCCAGCCACGGGTACAGCTGCTCAATGCATTTCGGACCATTCGTCCTTCATCAGGAGCATACTGTACTCCGTGGCTGGAGCTGTTTTTAAAGGCAGAAAGGCGCGAAAAAACACTCCGATCTCCGGTCACGTGGTCCGGAACCGGAAGTGCGTCATCGCGCCTACACACGCTAGTTCCGCGTTCCAGTCAACCAGGAAACGTGCGTTCCACACGTCATGACTGGATAGCGGAGATTCACAATCCGGGAATAGAAGACATAACGATCTTTTGGCATGAAACAAAAGTAGAAATAGAACATCAAATTTCACTTTATAATCTTTCATTTCAAGTCCATTATAGATTTTTTCTTGTCTTTGCTTTCTGTTTCTTGAAAAGAATCCTTAAAGTGCAAAAGTGCTGTAGAATTGCGCTTAAAGGTCCCGGATATTGTCCATATAAAAGTCCATATGAAATAAAATAAAGATAAAAATACCATATTAAGATCGGTGATAAACAGAGTTTAAAAGACTTTAAAAACACTGTTTAAAGGATTTATTTACTGTTAACAATAAGCTATCAGATTGTAGTGACGAGAATTTAACCTCACTTCTTGTTAAATTAGAAAATCTGATAGTGAGAGAAAATCGAGTGTGGTGGGAAATCATCACACTCGAGAAATATGAAGAAGAGGGTCTTATACCTAAAGGTTTAAAAATTGAAAAAAAACCCTCATTTGTTACCAAAACTTCAGAGTTTCAAATAGAATGGAATAAAATTCTAGAGAATTGTTCTCTTAAACTTATTGAATTAATCCTAAAAGAAAGACGCTCTTTTCTCAGTACCATTAATGAGGAAATAAGCGCACTTCAAGTTTTGGTGAAACCTTTCATCAACTCTGAGGAATATAAAATAAGTGAACAGAAAATTATCACTAAAATTAATAAAGAAACCAAAGAGTTGAAGTTGAAAAAAACTAAGAAATATCAGAGAGATCAAAAACTAAAAGAGATTCTCCTGAACCAAAAAGAGGTGATTATAGAGACCCCATCTATTGATAAACCCCAAGAGACTCCTAAATGGAGAAAATCTGGGAGAAAAAAAACAGTGGTAAATAAAGAACCTTCAAATTACCAACAAAGACTTAGAGAGCCTCCCAGGTATCCAAGGGATAATACTCAGGATACACCTTATGTGATACCTTCTAAAAGAGAACAAAAAAGAAGTAGGAATACTAATAGAATCCATCGAGTTAATGTTTTTGATGATGAGCATCGATACGATGAATACAGTGGAGATGATCATCGTCAGCATTACTCACAAAATAGATTCGACCCATTGGGAAGAGAAGAGCAACCCAAATCTCCTTTTTTAGAATGGGGAAGAAAAACAAAAGGAAGGTACCGGAACTAAATACTAGAAAAACAAAACGTGGCAAAAGAGGTGGAGTAAAAAGAACGAAACCTAAAAAGAAAAAGACCACACCAGTTGCCAATATATCCTCTAATGTGGAAGAAGGAAAAATCTTTAATTTAAGTAAAAGATCCCTCACAATAGAAGAAGAAAGAGTCTTAAAAAAGGGTTTGAAATTCGCCCCTACCAATTCCACTGACCCGTTTAAACTTTACATCGATCTGCAGAAATTTACACGGAAAATAACCGTTAAAAAATTCTTTGCAGAAAAGGAGAAAGAAAGTGAGAACTCTGAGCCAGACACCGGAGGTCCATCTGGGTCTGGTTTTAGAGGAAAATCCACTTTCTATCCTTCGCATGTAAAAGGCTGTTTTATTGATAGTTTCAACAAAATTGTGGCAGAAGAATACCACAAAAGAAAAATAAGAATATGAACTTAACCTCAAAAGAAATGAAAGCTATCAAATCTTTAAAGGAAGATGGTGAAATAATAATAAAACCGGCCGATAAGGGCGGGGGGGTGGTTATCTTAAATAAAGATGATTATGTCAAAGAGATTAATCGTCAACTAGAAAGTGGCGACACATATAAAAAATTAAAATCTGACCCCTCTGTCCGCATTAAAAAGCAACTGGATGAGTTTTTGGTAAAAGCTTTTCAAGATGGTGTATTAACTTATGCCCCTTTCCCACTGCAGGCTTTACACGTGTAAATGCCGTTTTTTTAGCCTTTTTAAACGGCTAGAGCTGCAGTGGGAAAGCTCCATGTTGCTTTACACGGGTAACAAATACCGGTTTTTGTTACCCGTGTAAAAAGCAGTGTTTTTAACGTGTAAGAGACGTTTTTTCCGCAGTGGGAAAGGGGTAGCCCTTACACGTTAAAAAAAAAAACGGCATGGGGTCCCCCCCCACTGCCGTAACCAGCACCAGGCTGAAGGAGCCGGGGCTGGTATTAAAAAAATCAGGAAACCCGACAAATAGGGGTTCCCTGATTTTTTACAACCAGCCCCAGGCTCCAGGTCCGGGGCTGGTTCCCAAAATACGGGGGACAAAATGACTAGGGGTCCCCCGTATTTTAAGAACCAGCCCCAGACCAAACAAGCCAGCAGGGTAATGTCACAGCCGGGGGACACTTATAATATAAGGTCCCGCGGCCAAAACATTCTCCCTACCGACCAGTCAGCCTGGCCAGGGGCCCTGGGGGAGTGGGGACCCCCCCAATAAAGGGGTCCCCCCCCTCCAGGACTTACCTGACCAGGCTGAAGCCTGGTGCTGTCCTCGATGCCCCTGGGCGGTGGGCATCGAGCTGATGGTATGGTGTAAAAAATAGAATAAAAACCATTGTCTTTTACTGGTGAACTATGAGTCCCAGCAAGCCTCCCCCGCAAGCTGGGACTTGGAGAACCACAAGTCCCAGCCTGCGGGGCATTAAAGGGCCCGCTGGGTCTTGTAGTGCCACAGTAAAAGAAAGAGTTAAATAAACACACTGACACACGTGAAAAATAAAAGTTTAATACATACATAACACATACATACTGATACTTACCTATCTTGAGCCCGTAGGTAGCCCTGGTCCTGATGTCCTGGTCCGTGTCGGCGTCTGTATCCATGTCGGCATCCCTGTCGGCGACGGCGTCGGCGGTCCGGAGTCCGAAGAAATCCATTTGGGAAGCTGTGGAAGGAAACCATACTCACCTGTCCCAGCGCGACGTAGTCCAGGTAAGGTCTTTGCAAAAAAAACAAACCGACACCCGAACCAAGCGGACAGCTGAGAGACGCACGGTGTGTTTACATCGTGCGGCTCCGCCCCCGAATGCCGCTATTGGCCGCTTTGCGGCCTAGCGGCCAATCAGGAGCCGCTAGGCCGCAAGGCGGCCAATAGCGGCATTCGGGAGGCGGAGCCGCACGATGTAAACAAACACACGTGCGTCTCCGTCAGTCCGGTCTGGTTTCGGGTGTCGGTTTTTTTTTTTTGCAAAGACCTTACCTGGACTACGTCGCGCTGGGACAGGTGAGTATGGTTTCCTTCCACAGCTTCCCAAATGGATTTCTTCGGACTCCGGACCGCCGACGCCGTCGCCGACAGGGATGCCGACATGGATACAGACGCCGACACGGACCAGGACATCAGGACCAGGGCTACCTACGGGCTCAAGATAGGTAAGTATCAGTATGTATGTGTTATGTATGTATTAAACTTTTATTTTTCACATGTGTCAGTGTGTTTATTTAACTCTTTCTTTTACTGTGGCACTACAAGACCCAGCGGGCCCTTTAATGCCCCGCAGGCTGGGACTTGTGGTTCTCCAAGTCCCAGCTTGCGGGGGAGGCTTGCTGGGACTCATAGTTCACCAGTAAAAGACAATGGTTTTTATTCTATTTTTTACACCATACGATCAGCTCGATGCCCACCGCCCAGGGGCATCGAGGACAGCACCAGGCTTCAGCCTGGTCAGGTAAGTCCTGGAGGGGGGGGGACCCCTTTATTGGGGGGGTCCCCACTCCCCCAGGGCCCCTGGCCAGGCTGACTGGTCGGTAGGGAGAATGTTTTGGCCGCGGGACCTTATATTATAAGTGTCCCCCGGCTGTGACATTACCCTGCTGGCTTGTTTGGTCTGGGGCTGGTTCTTAAAATACGGGGGACCCCTAGTCATTTTGTCCCCCGTATTTTGGGAACCAGCCCCGGACCTGGAGCCTGGGGCTGGTTGTAAAAAATCAGGGAACCCCTATTTGTCGGGTTTCCTGATTTTTTATTACCAGCCCCGGCTCTTTCAGCCTGGTGCTGGTTACGGCAGTGGGGGGGACCCCACGCCGTTTTTTTTTTTTAAATTCTCCCCCCCCCCCCTATCTTTACACTGCTTAAACGGGTTTTTAAACGGGTAGGTGGGAATGTGACAAAAACAGCTTTTAAACGGTAATTTACCGTTTAAAAGCTGCAGTGGGAAAGAGTCTTATGGCTCTTACCCGTTTAAAGACCCGTTTAAAAAAAACGGGTCATTACCCGTGTAGGCAGTGGGAAAGCAGCATTAAGCAGAACTTGATTTTGTGACCATTAATGAACCTTCGGTACCGACAATATATGTGCTGCCGAAGGTACATAAGAATCCAACCCACCCCCCCGGCAGACCAATAGTGTCGGGGTCAAACAGCCTAACCTCCAACCTGTCTGCTCTGGTAGACTATTACCTACAGCCTATAAATAGAATCCCTTTATTCGTCTCACAATGGAGAAATTTCAGTGTTACAGCAAGGTTCAAGTACAGATAAGAGTAGTAGCATAATAATAAGAACACACATAATAAGATAAGATCCAAACAATATAACTCAAGAATCTAGGAACATGCAGGTCTTCTTCAGACCATGACAGTTGTACATTCTAATTGCAGCCGGAAGGAACGATCTGCGATATCTCTCCGTTGAGCATCGAGGGTGAAGCAACCTATCACTGAAAGTGCTACACAGATCTGTCAAAACATTTTTGAGCGGGTGTGAAGCATTATCCAATAATGATGTCATCTTGTTGATCATTCTCCTCTCACCCACAACCTCTACAGAATCCAAAGGCATTCCTAGGACAGAACTGGCCTAGGTGGTGAAAACCACTAGAGCTTATTTAAAAGACACAAAAGACGTGTTAAATAAACTTAAAAATATTGAATGGCAGGAAGGCTGTTTTCTAACTAGTGGGGATGTTTCAACATTATACACCATTATTGATTCTGAAAAAGGACTAACAGCTGTTTCTTATTTTTTGAACCGTTCTCCGTTAACACAGGATGTTAAGGATTTTATTATAGAAAGCATTTCATTCATTCTGAGGAATAATTACTTTTATTTTAATGGTAGTTTTTATCTTCAGATGATCGGTACAGCGATGGGGACCAGATTCGCCCCCAGCTACGCCAATTTATATATGGCGTACTGGGAGGACATTAACATCTGGTCCGGCCCGGAGCTGGGGGAGAATCTGGTCTCCTGGCAACGCTATATCGACGATGTTTTAATAATATGGAAAGGGAATGAGAACAGTCTTTTAGAATTTTTTAACAAATTAAATCAAAACGATTTTAATCTTAATTTTACCTTTGTATGGAGTCCCTCTGAAATAGTATTTCTTGATCTAAGTATTTACATCAATAATACTAAAATATGTACAAAAAATCATATCAAGCCAACAGATTCCAATAGCTATATTGAGAGAAACAGCCAGCATCATAAAAATTGGCTTGAAGGGATTCCTTACGGCCAATTCTTAAGGGTAAAACGGAATTGTACTGAAGACACTGTATATGAAACTCAGATAAATGATATGTCCAAAAGGTTTAAAGTGAAAGGCTATCCTGAAGAAGATCTACAGGTAGCCAAAATAAAAGCAGACCAGATGGACAGAAGTGATCTACTAAAGGACAAAAAGAAAGAGAAAAAATCTAGGAACAACGAATGGTCCTTTATCACTGATTTTAATTCTGATTTTAAAAAGATCGAGAATGTTTTTAGGAAAAACTGGAAAATTTTAAGAAATGATCCTATTATAGGAAACCAGATTCCTAAATATCCAGGTTTCATATACAGAAAGGCACCATCCTTAAAAGACAAACTTGTGAAAAGCTGTCTTGATGTTATCCCTAGAACAAGTGACCGCACAAAAGGGTTTCATAGGTGCGGCATGTGCCTAATGTGTCGAACAGTTAAGGGATTAAGTAAAACCAAAGAAGTCACCATTAATGGCAAAGTGTATAAGATAAATGAATTTATCACATGTAATTCAAAAAATGTGATATATTTTCTTGAGTGTAAATGTGGGTTCTTTTATATCGGCAAAACTACCAGAAACCTAAAAACACGTTTAGCCGAACATATATACAACATTAGGAAAGGTCTGGTAGCTCATACTTTGTCCGCACATTTTAAAGAAGTCCACCACTCAAATGAACATGATCTAAAATCTTTTGGCGGTCTGGAACAAATAACGCCGACTTGGCGTAATAAAAACATTGAAACCAGACTTGCCCAAACGGAGATGAAGTGGATTTTTAGGTTAAATACATTGGTTCCACACGGCCTTAATGGTGACTTTGAAGTAAAGTGGTTTTTATAGATACTGTTTTTATAGATATTGTTTTTATAAATATTGTATTTATCCCTTTAAACAGTGTTTTTAAAGTCTTTTAAACTCTGTTTATCACCGATCTTAATATGGTATTTTTATCTTTATTTTATTTCATATGGACTTTTATATGGACAATATCCGGGACCTTTAAGCGCAATTCTACAGCACTTTTGCACTTTAAGGATTCTTTTCAAGAAACAGAAAGCAAAGACAAGAAAAAATCTATAATGGACTTGAAATGAAAGATTATAAAGTGAAATTTGATGTTCTATTTCTACTTTTGTTTCATGCCAAAAGATCGTTATGTCTTCTATTCCCGGATTGTGAATCTCCGCTATCCAGTCATGACGTGTGGAACGCACGTTTCCTGGTTGACTGGAACGCGGAACTAGCGTGTGTAGGCGCGATGACGCACTTCCGGTTCCGGACCACGTGACCGGAGATCGGAGTGTTTTTTCGCGCCTTTCTGCCTTTAAAAACAGCTCCAGCCACGGAGTACAGTATGCTCCTGATGAAGGACGAATGGTCCGAAATGCATTGAGCAGCTGTACCCGTGGCTGGAGAGAATACAGCATCTTCTATCGTTTGATCCACCTCCAACCTTGTTTGGCGTTTTGACGTTTAGGAACCGGCACCTTTTCGGCAGCACGACCACAGGAGTGGTTGGTGAGATCTATCCCCATTGTTTATCACCGGCTGGTGATTTTATATGCTTTTACCCTTGTACCATTATTCATCAAGAAAGGGAAACGATTACTATTGGGATCAAGCCCCATTAATGTGTTGTTCCTAGAACATCGTTATAAACATAATAGGAACCATTTGGGACTTTACCATATCAATTAGTGTAAGTGTGATCTTACCGATTTGCTCCACTGAATTTAGCGCTTAAGGCATTTGATGTTTCTGTACTACGTATTTTGTTGAAGTCTGGTGTTTACTTCTTTATCATTTGTCTGAGCTGCTTTATTTGCGCAACTGTACAGAATACTCTCCAATTTTCTAGATAATACACAAGTACCTATTTTTCTTATGTCGATCAATGCAACGGAGACCAGGGCTACAGTTACTGTTAGGCTTACCATAATGTCCCTTTAAACTGGGATACTCATGGATTACAAAGGTTCTGTGACTGATTAAAACCAGGGTTGCCTAGCCTCCCATAATGGTCCCGGAAATCAGGACCCCCTCCCGGCCACCCCAGGACTGGAGCAATGCAAAGTGGGGCTAGCGTGGGCGGTGGAGGGCTAATATAGGACACCAGGACTGGGGTCTGGTGTCAACCTGCCCTGTGGAGAACAGAGAGTAGACGGGTCCTGCAAGGACAGGGGCAGGGGCTCCTCAGCTGAAAGAAGTGGAGCCACAGCCAGCCACAGGCCCACACAGGGCTGGAGCACTGCACTGAGATGGTATAGCCTAGGGCTCAGGACACTGGTACTAGGACAGGCTGGCAGCCAGTTGCAGCCAGGCTGCCCTTTGGATAACAGGCAGCATGAACAGGGAGTAGGAGGTGCCGAATTCACATACCCTGGGGTGCTGCCTCACCCTCCACTTTCAGCACCTAGATCTAAGCTAAGCAGCAGTCAGAGGCAGCTCCAAGGAAGTACAAACCCCACCCAAATCTCACTCTCTCTGCACGTGTTACATCTACCCCACCTGCAGTGCACATGGTTTTGTCCATTAGAGAGAGAATTTGTTTTTTTGCCAGTGAACCAGAATCAGGCCCTTAGTGTAGCTTGGACTAATAGCAAACATATGTCCCAATGTCCACGTATGAGGGAAGCTGGGTCCAAACGTGACTGTAATGTTTAAATTGGGCACAGAGTGATGGCAATGGCCGCAGGGATCCCTCTGACAGTGCTGTGAAGTGAGCGCTTCTATAGGGTAACAACTGGCATTAACCTTTACGACAGAGCCCTGGTGGAGGGGCTTTGGTGCATTCGGAAATGTAGAAAAAAACAGGTTTTTTTTTTTTAACCACATGTGTGATGACACAGTCGACATGGACACAGTTGGAGTTTCACCGCAGCCCCTCGCATCGCTCGCAATATTTTATTCTCTTACCACGCCCTAGTGGATGGTAGGGCATGAAATACCGCCTGTCGGCACATGTCCGCTAAATTTAAAAAAAAAAAACTCATGTCGACCTAATGACTGTCGACCTAAACCCATGTCGACCTTAAGTCATGTCGGCCTTTAACCCTGTTGACCTTGGGGCCAGTCGACTTTCCGGGGTCGACCTAATGACAGTCGACCTAAGTCTGATCTGACAGATGACCGCTTCCGGTAACAGGGGGATGAGCAATGAGAGGTAACAGGGGGATGAGCAATGAGAGGTAACAGGGGGATGAGCAATGAGAGGTAACAGGGTAATTAGCAATGAGAGGTAACAGGGGGATGAGCGATGATAGGTAACAGGGTAATTAGCAATGAGAGGTAACAGGGTAATTAGCAATGAGAGGTAACAGGGGGATGAGCAATGAGAGTTAACAGGGGGATGAGCAATGAGAGGTAACAGGGGGATAAGCAATGAGAGTTAACAGGGGGATGAGCAATGAGAGGTAACAGGGTAATTAGCAATGAGAGGTGACAGGGGGATGAGCAATGATAGGTAACAGGGGGATGAGCGATGATAGGTAACAGGGGGATGAGCGATGAGAGGTAACAGGGGGATGAGCAATGAGAGGTAACAGGGGGATGAGCAATGAGAGGTAACAGGGGGATGAGCGATGATAGGTAACAGGGGGATGAGCGATGATAGGTAACAGGGGGATGAGCAATGATAGGTAACAGGGGGATGAGCAATGAGAGGTAACGGGGATGAGCAATGAGAGGTAACAGGGGGATGAGCAATGAGAGGTAACGGGGGGATGAGCAATGAGAGGTAACAGGGGGATGAGCAATGAGAGGTAACGGGGATGAGCAATGAGAGGTAACAGGGGGATGAGCAATGAGAGGTAACAGGGGGATGAGCAATGAGAGGTAACAGGGGATGAGCAATGAGAGGTAACAGGGGGATGAGCGATGAGAGGTAACAGGGGGATGAGCAATGAGAGGTAACGGGGGGATGAGCAATGAGAGGTAACAGGGGGATGAGCAATGAGAGGTAACGGGGATGAGCAACGAGAGGTAACAGGGGGATGAGCAATGAGAGGTAACAGGGGGATGAGCAATGAGAGGTAACAGGGGATGAGCAATGAGAGGTAACAGGGGGATGAGCGATGAGAGGTAACAGGGGGATGAGCGATTATAGGTAACAGGGGGATGAGCGATGATAGGTAACAGGGGGATGAGCAATGAGAGGTAACAGGGGGATGAGCAATGAGAGGTAACAGGGGATGAGCAATGAGAGGTAACAGGGGGATGAGCGATTATAGGTAACAGGGGGATAAGCAATGAGAGGTAACAGGGGGATGAGCGATTATAGGTAACAGGGGGATGAGCAATGAGGTAACAGGAGGATGAGCAATGAGAGGTAACAGCGGGATGAGCAATGAGAGGTAACAGGGTAATTAGCAATGAGAGGTAACAGGGGGATGAGCAATGAGAGGTAACAGGGGGATGAGCAATGAGAGGTAAGAGGGGATGAGCAATGAGAGGTAACAGGGGGATGAGCGATGAGAGGTAACAGGGGGATGAGCAATGAGAGGTAACGGGGATGAGCAATGAGAGGTAACAGGGGGATGAGCAATGAGAGGTAACAGGAGGATGAGCAATGAGAGGTAACAGGGGGATGAGCAATGAGAGGTAACAGGGGGATGAGCAATGAGAGGTAACAGGGGATGAGCAATGAGAGGTAACAGGGGGATGAGCGATTATAGGTAACAGGGGGATGAGCAATGAGAGGTAACGGGGATGAGCAATGAGAGGTAACAGGGGGATGAGCAATGAGAGGTAACAGGAGGATGAGCAATGAGAGGTAACAGGGGGATGAGCAATGAGAGGTAACAGGGGGATGAGCAATGAGAGGTAACAGGGGGATGAGCGATGAAAGGTAACAGGGGGATGAGCAATGAGAGGTAACAGGGGGATGAGCAATTATAGGTAACAGGGGGATGAGCAATGAGAGGTAACAGCGGGATGAGCAATGAGAGGTAACAGCGGGATGAGCAATGAGAGGTAACAGGGGGATGAGCAATGAGAGGTAACAGGGGGATGAGCAATGAGAGGTAACAGGGGGATGAGCGATTATAGGTAACAGGGGGATGAGCGATGAGAGGTAACAGGGGGATGAGCGATTATAGGTAACAGGGGGATAAGCAATGAGAGGTAACAGGGGGATGAGCAATGAGAGGTAACAGCGGGATGAGCAATGAGAGGTAACAGGGGGATGAGCAATGAGAGGTAACAGCGGGATGAGCAATGAGAGGTAACAGGGGGATGAGCGATTATAGGTAACAGGTGGATGAGCAATGAGAGGTAACAGCGGGATGAGCAATGAGAGGTAACAGGGGGATGAGCAATTATAGGTAACAGGGGGATGAGCAATGAGAGGTAACAGGGGGATGAGCGATTATAGGTAACAGGGGGATGAGCAATGAAAGGTAACAGGGGGATGAGCAATGAGATGTAACAGGGGGATGAGCAATGAGAGGTAACAGGGGGATGAGCAATGAGAGGTAACAGGGGGATGAGCAATGAGAGGTAACAGGGGGATGAGCAATGAGAGGTACTGTAACAGGGGAATTTAGGAATGTTGATCAATCAGAGTGAACTGTATATATGAAGAAATGCCTTCCCTCTCATCCACAGATACACAGGACTGTAGCTGCTTCTCTCTGCACACAGCTAACACCCCAAGTTTTGGCTCAAGCTGTGATAAATCTGTGTGTCAAGGTTACAGCAAATATTTAACTAAAAACAGAACTTGGGTCCAATAACTGGTGTAGATCACGTACTAACTCTAGATTATAAATCAAAAGCTGTGTATTTTGTCACATTTTGGAAATGCGTATTGATAATATAATAGATGTTACAATGACCAACGTTGTTCAAATTGCATTTAATCTCATGTCATTCTATATTATTTGACCCCTATTATACCCCTTTTACACCGAACATAAAAAATGACCAGGTGAAGCAGTTCTACCCGGTAATTTGTTCAGTGTATAAGGGTCAGCCCGGGTCTTAAATTCCTTTTTTTTTACCAGGGTCGGCAACCCAGGATTTGCGACCCGGGTTGACCTGTTTACACTAAACAAATACTAGTGTAATGCAGCAAAATTGAAATTTGTAACCCGGTAATTTGTTGCTCAGTGTAAAAGGGGTGAGACTGCACCCAGCAAAATACCCGACACTCGAAATGCCGGGTAATTGCCGGTTCGCAGGTCTGAAAGGGGCTTTATTCTGTTGGTTGCTTGTATTCTAAATGTGGTGCTTTTCTATTCCTGAATGTCACGAGTTGAGTCCTATAGGTGTCATTTTCTTCTCCAATTTGTCCCCAAAACCTTCCCCTGAGCTTATCTGGACACCCAGTCCTCTAATACCCCTTTCACACCGGCCACACTGCAATTACCCGGCATTCTTAGTGCCGGGTAATTTTGCCGGGTGCAGCCTAACCCCAATTCACACACCCGCAAATTACCGTGTTAAAGCTTTTCAACCTAGGAGTTTGCTGGAAAGCCCGGGTTTTTCTGCGGTGTGAAAGGGTCAACACGGGTCCTAAAATCCCAGCATTCGGACCCTGACCAAGAGCAAGGTCGGAGTGCCGGGATTTAAGACCCGTGTTGACCCTTTTACACGACAGAAAAACCCGGGTTTTTCAGCAAATTCCCGGGTTGAAAAACTTTATCCCTGTAATTTGTTAAGGGTGTGAAAGGGGTATAAGAGAAAAAAACTTTGCAGGGATTCCTCCATTATCAATTAGCCATGATGAGTGGGAAGTGCCAACAAAGGGGGTTATTCTAGTTCACTCTTTCTGACAAAATCCTTCTTAGATGGACAAAACCATATGCCCTGCAGGTGGGGCAGATGTTACTTGTGCAGAGAGAATTAGATTTGGGCTGGGTTTTACTTCAAAGTGAGATTTATATTGCAGTGTAAAAATAAAGCAGCCAGTATTTACCCTGCATAGAAACAAAATAACTCACCCAAATCTAATTCTCTCTGCACATTTTACATCTGCCCCCCCCCTGCAGTGCACATGGTTTTGTCCATTTAAGAAGGATTTTGTCAGAAAGAACGAACTAGAATAAGGCCCAAAGTATTTATTCACAAGTCAGGCCAAAACAGGCTCATGGGTTATTTCTGGGAAGACACATTGTGGCAAATTTAAGATGGGAGTTCTATGAAGATGGGATGTTGCAACCAATCATATTGTATCTATTATCTTCTAGATGGTGCTTCATACATTAAAAGTAGAATCAGATTAGTTGCTTGCTATGGGCATCTTAAATAAAACTCCCATCTTAATAAATTGACTCCATTGACTTAAGTCAGGGGTAACCAACTCCTGGCCTTTGAAAGCTACCAACAGTTCACATTTTCCAGACCACCTATCAGAGGCACAGGTGCACTCATTACTCACTGACACATTGCAAAAGATCCACATGTGGAGCTAATTGTGCGATTATGTGAGGAGACCTGGAAAACTTTAGCTCTCGAGGACTGGAATTGGTTACTCCTGACTTAAGTAAATGATCCCGAATGGTCTGGTGTTTTATGATTTGTTGACAGTCATGATGTCATGGAAATGTTGACAGTGTTGAACTATTGACATGCCCTGCACATGTACACTGACAATGTTAACATTCATCATGTCAACCATTTTGAAGAGTAGTCCCTGGTGGACTATTTGCTTTTCACATTGTCCAAGCAGCACCTCCAGTGTCTTCTTCTGGGTCCCAACAGTTTTGTGATATCCACAGACCTCCAGTACTGCAGCATTCCGGAGTTTCTCCTCCTATCCCTCCTCTAGTGCCTGCCCCCCCCCCCCCCAGCCTATCCCTTAACAACACACACACACACACACACACACACACACACACACACAAACTTTCAACATTTCACATGGCCTCATTGTAAACCTGTTGGACAGTTTAAAGATGTCTACCTAGTGCATGTTGCTAGTTTAAATAGAACATGTCAAAGTTCTGCTGTCAACATTGTGGTGTCCACCTTCTTATTGTCGACATTTTTAGTGTTGATCATTTTACCAGATACCTCTGATTCAGTGATGAATACATCATACGATTGTATCACATGTGATCTAGCTTCCTGGGAGCTACCGTGTGAGTTAGCAGGGTACCTCATGCGGTACCTCCCACTAGTGGATGGGGCCCTTTACGTGGGTCAACTGCTGGGCTCTAAAGCTGTGTACACACGGGGGCGATAGGGGCTGAAATCGCTGGAAATATGGTCGCAGGCGACCATATTGCCAGTGATGGGAGTGTGCCCCGGCGATAAATCGCCGGGTGCGCACTCGCGTTTTCTGCCCCATTCTAATCGCTGGTCACAGGAGCTTGCTCCTGCGACCAGCTGATTACCTCTGTGGCACCGCCGGCAGAGGTTCCCTTTCAGGGAAAAGGAGAAACTGAGCAATATATCTCCCCCGTGTGTAGGGGCTTAAGATACATCTCAGATCAGTAATACATGCAGGAGCTCCAGTTGTATTACCAGGCAAGTTATATTACTGCTGATTCCATGTAATTAGCCGTGTGGGGCCCTGGGACTGACAGATTTTTTGCAGCACAGTCACATTTTTTTGTGACTGTGCCGTGTCCCACCTGTAGGCAGCAGTGTTCCATAGTGGTGGTGGGGCAGTTGGGCTTCCCTCTACCACTGCGGTGAATACAAGCTGTGCACATGTGCACTAATCACAGAGACAGAGGGACCATGAGTCTTGCTGTGGATTTGACAAATGTTGGGAGGTCTGATAATGTGTCAGAGGGATACTTTATATGTGTGATCAGCTACAATGATACTAAACTCTCTATGTGCAGCTGCAGTCACTGAAGCCTCCTCTTGGAGAATACATTTATGGAGAAATTATACAGGGAAAATATATAGACCACAGAAAATCCAATATGGGTTGAACTTGATTGTCAGGTGTCTCTTTTTTGTAACCTCATCAACTATGTAACTATATAAATTGGGAAAAATAGCTAAAACCATCTGGTTTTTTTTTTTTTGCACCCAATATTTTTCTGGGGATAATTGGATAATTAGATACCCCATAGTGTAGTGTTAGGAAACTATAAGAAACTAGGTGATTCATCGCGCCCTACGGGCGCTCTTCACACCGTCGTAAGGTGCTGCGCCCCCTTAATTTGTGAACATTTGTATATGAGAAAGATGGTTAGAATTGTATGTAAGATGCCTGTATTGCAACTTGAGTTATAGGTGAAATGTGTTAAATAGAGAGCATATGATTTGGAAGGGGGTGTGTATTGTTTTGTTTAAATAAAAAGCGGTTACAGAGTAAGATGTATATTGATAGTGTGGATGGTACAGTGACATTTGTGGGTGTGGGGGGGGTGTGTGTGTGTGTGTGTGCGTGTGCAATAGTATAGTAGGGTGTTTCTGAGTCAGCGGCTCCCCACTGGCGGAGGTCACGACACAGGAAAACAGGAGGCTGGGTAGTGATAGGGGTGTGTGGGCATAAGGGGGACTAAAGAGGAGGGTGGGAGATACTGTGCAGCTTCTGCCAGTGGGTGAGGGTCCAGTGTGGCAGTACAGGAGTACAGGATGGTGGCCCTGAATCAGTGCCTCCACCTACTGGGTGGGAGTTAGGGTACATGAGAGCAGGAGGCTGGGCTATGAGGCATGATAGGGGCATGTGGGCAAAACAGCGTCAGCGACTCCCCAGTGGTGGAAGTTACGGTTCAGGAGAGCAGGAAGCTGGGTAGTGATAGGGGTGTGTGAGTATACGGGGGACTAAAGAGGGGCTTAGGGGTGCTGTGAATTGCGGGAGGGGCGCGGGGGGTGCCGTGAATCAAGGGAGGGAGGGGGCGCAGGTGTCGGCGAATCGCGGGAGAGGGCGGGGGTCCGCAACGCGTGGGAGGGGGCGTGAATTGCGCGAGGGGGGGTTGCGAATCGCAGGAAGGGGGGGCGCGGGGGGGCGTGAATTGCGGGAGGGGGGGGCACGGGGCGCGATGAATCACCTAGTTGGTTATATATTCTTGTAGAAGGATGGTAGGATGTTGCTGTCATTCAGAATGCATTTACATAAACAGTAATAGTAGCAGTAAAAGGTCTGACTTAAAACACCTACAGTAAAACAGAACAGGTGTTATATATTATACAAAGAATTGGTTGATGATGTCTAGGTTGACGTGCACATAGTTCATAGTTGTCACTGGAAAAAAATTGCTACAAGAAAAAATCAACACAGAAAGTTCAACACATGTAAATGTTGACATAAGTGTGGCACTTCATCGGTGTCCATGTCGACACATGAGAATGAATATGAAAACATTCAAAAAAAGAAAAATAAATCTTCAAAAACTCAACCTTTTTCATTGTCGACCATAGCCGTGCCAGTGTTTTGCATGTGCCATTTAATCCTGGGGTTGCCGTGAATCGCGTGCGGGGGTGGGGGAGGGAGGAGGTGAGGGGTGTTCGCGAATCAAGGGAGGAGGGGTCGTGGGTGGATGCCGTGAATTGCGGGAGGGGGGTCGCGGGGGGGGGGGTGTGGGTGCCGCGAATCGTGGGTCGCGGGGGCGGGGGGTTGCCGCAATGACAGGAGGGGGGGTCAGGGGTGGGGAATCGTGGTAGGGGGGTCGTGGGGGGCACCGTGAACCTCAGGAGGGGGGGCCAGGGGGGTTGGCGCGAATCGTGGGAGGGGGGGTCGCGGGGTGCTGCGAATCGCAGGAGGGGGGTGTGTCACGGGGTGGGCCCGCGAATCGCGGGAGTCACCGGGGGTGCCGCGAATTGTGGGGGGTGTGCTGCAAATCGCGGGAGGGGGGTCGCGAGTTCGCCGCAAATCACCACAAGAAAAAATCAACACAGAAAGGTCAACACATGTAAATGTTGACATAAGTGTGGCACTTCATTGGTGTCCATGTCGACACATGAGAATGAATATGAAAACATTGAAAAGTGAAAAATAAATCTTGTCAACCTTTTTCATTGTCGACCATAGCCATGTCAGTGTTTTGCATGTGCCATTTAATCGTGGGGATGCCGTGAATGGGGGGGGGGGATGGGGAGGGAGGTGCATACCCAACATGACCCTCTCCAGGAGGGACACATTGCTCTGTTTCTGGACTTTCTTCTTAATTTATGGATTACCATCACCTGTACTTAAACACCTTTCTTATAAATTACCCTGTTTAAAATGACAGGTGATGACAATCATAAATTAAGATGGAAGTCCACAAACAGAGCATTCTGTCCCTCCTGGAGAGGGTCATGTTGGGAGGTATGGAGGTGTGGGGCGCTCACCTGGTGTGTCTGGTGAGTAGCTGTGTCTTTGCTGTGTAACATGGAGAGGCAGAGGGTGTCTGGCACTGTCTGTGGACTCACTGGGCTGGTTCTCTGTCATGTGAGTCAGTCATGTGAGTCAGAGGCTCCACCCAGCGTTATAGCTCCAGACACACTTTGAGTGACAGATGTAGCCAAATATATAAGAGATACTGGAAGATTAAAGGGGCAGACTAGATGGGCCAAGTGGTTCTTATCTGCCGTCAAATTCTATTACTGAGAAAGCATGCCACGTTTCAAGGAGCACAAACACCTTTGGGGCGCACAAATGCCCCCCATTTTCTTGTCATGTCCCCCTTATGTTTTGCTCTGTATCAGCCCTTGCAACTGATCCAACACTTAATTTCAGTTATAATTTTGATGGTAACATCTGTACTGCAATGATGTTTTTGGTAGAGCTGAGGATATTTGGATCGCCTTTCATTTCTTTACTCACCGTCTCACCAGACAACTTCTTGTGGGAAAAAAAGGTTAATCCTGGAATTAGGGAAATGGAAAAATAACAAATTGTAACAGATGATATATTGTATTAATATGAACTGTCAGGAAGGAAGCTCTGCTATAATCGCAGCTGCCTGCAGGCATAATATAACCATTTGTACTATAGCACAGGACCAGCAGGGATTATATCGGATCCCATTGCAAAGGAACATATGCTGCCTGGTCTCTTTCATTACATATTGCAGGTATATAAACTATGCGTGGGGTATGTAATGTCGACACAAGAATGTCGGCATAGTCTGAATTCCAGCACTCAGAATGTTCACACAAATGTCAATTGTCGACATGCATGTTGACATGGTCATAGCATCTTTAACAGGGTTGCCTACTTTTACAGTCTTCTCTCAGAGAGATGCCCAGAGAGGAGACTGTCAGCAGCACTTCGGTAGGGCTGATGTAGATGTCATCAAGCCCCGCCCCCCAGTACGACCAATCCCGCAATTCATGGGTCTTTGAGGAGGGGCGGGGCTAAATAAAGTAATTTGCATATTTAGCCCCGTCCCTCGATCCAGAAAGCCACGAATTGCAGGGAATTAATACTGCCAATGTGGGGGGGGGGGGGGGGGGGTTGTTTAATCTGGGAGGGTTGCCCGCCTTTCCGGGGCTCCGGGAGGGGGACACGATTTTCAGGAGCCTCCCGGCCAATCCGGAAGGGTAGGCAACCCTGATCTATAATAGCTAGGCGGGTATTGCCAATTTATGCACCGTACACTTTCGGGTTTTGTGTTTTGGTTTTAGATCTCAATCTCCTTTCATTTTTTGGATCTGGATTGCTTTTGCCAAAACCAACCTTTTGGGTTTTGGTTTTGGATCTGTATTTTTTTTAGCAAAAAATAGCTAAAACCACAGATTTGTTTTCTTTCATTCCTACAGTATTATTAACCTCAATAGCATTCATTTCCAGTCTATTCTGGACCGCTCACACCTCACATCTCACACCTCACAATAGGTGTTATCCCGGTTCACTCCTTCTGGCAAATTCCTTCTTAGGTGGACAAGACCATGTGCACTGCAGGGGGACAGATGTAAAAGGTGCAGAGAGAATTAGATTTGGGTGAATTATTTTGTTTCTTTGCAGGGAAAATACTGACTACATTATTTTTACACTGCAATATAGATCTCACTTTGAAGTAGAACCCCACCCAAATCTAACTCTCTCTGCACAAGTAACATCTACCCCACCTGCAGTGCACATGTTTTTGTCCATCTAAGAAGTAATTTGCCATAAGGAGCGAACCAGAATAATCCCCAATATTGTTTATAGGCCAATAGCTTGCATTGAGTTAGCTGGATGACTATGATATGCGACACAAGTGAGTGGGACAAACATGTGGCACATCTAGGAGTGGCACTGCAGATGGAGTTATCCTTGGGCCTCTCCCACCCATCCTTATGGTGTATAAACATGACATGCACACTTTAACGAACCAATCATTTCAGTGACAAGGATGGCTACACTTGTGGCTGAAATTATTGGTTTGTTTGGGCCCCCACAAAACAAGCTGCCAATGATCTCTCCTTGCACAACTGACTTACATAGGCAAGATTCCTCAGCCCCATCAATGTGTGGAATTAAACAGCATACTTGGCAGCACCCCATGAATTATATGGCACACTTGGCATCACCTCATGAATTAAAACAGCATACTTGGCAGCACCCCTGTGAATTATATGGCACAATTGACAGCATGCCATGAATTATACGGTACACTTGGCAGCACCCCAAGAATTATACGGCACACTTGCAGTGGTAAACACAGGATTTTTTGAGGGGGGTTTCCAAATGTAATCCAAAATCTCCCACTCTGCAGCACATTGGAGTAAGTACGGGAGTCTGGGGGGAGAGGTAACAGCCCTGAAAGTTGGTCTTTTTATACACTGGATATTGTATGGACTACAGTATAAATATTTAACAGTACAGACGGTCTACAGTATAGACCTGTTTCAAACATTTAAATAAGATAATTTGTCAGGAAATGTTTAAACATACTGTATCATAATAAATAAACACATAAACATAATAGAACCAGTACCGCACTTTCTCAACTCACAATCTCCCACTTCATGGTAAGGCTCCTGTCTCTTCGTCCTGGCAGCTGTTCCAGGGTCCATTGTGATGTTTGAGAGATCAGATCCACACATACAGTAAATTTGGTAGAAGAAGCTGGTACACGGTAAGTGCAGCAGCTCTGCTCTGTCCCTTACACTGCATGATGTGGTGGCAGCTCTGTTGATCATATTATATACCAGTGCCATTGTCATAATTTAAGGCACTTGCCAAGAGGAGGGGTTTAGGGCAACCAGAAACTCCCCCTGCGTTTGCCTGTGACTTGGCAGCCACCCATGAATTACACAGCACACTTGGCAGCACCCACCCTATGAATTACGCAGCACACTTGGCAGCACCCCATGAATTATATGGCACACTTGGCAGCACCCCATGAATTATATGGCACACTTGGCAGCACCCCATGAATTATATGGCACACTTGGCAGCACCCCATGTATTATAATGCACACTTGGCAGCACCCCATGAATTATATGGCACACTTGGCAGCACCCCATGAATTACACAGCACACTTGGCAGCACCCCATGAATTATACGGCACACTTGGAAGCACCCCATGAATTACATGGCACACTTGGCAGTACCCCATGAATTACATGGCACACTTAGCAGCACCCAATGAATTATACAGCACATTTGGCAGCACCCCATGAATTATACGGCACACTTGGCAGTACCCCATGAATAATACGGCACACTTGGCAGCACCCCATGAATTACACAGCACACTTGGCAGCACCCCATGAATTACATGGCACACTTGGCAGCACCCCATGAATTACATGGCACACTTGGCAGCACCCCATGAATTACATGGCACACTTGGCAGCACCCCATGAATTACACAGCACACTTGGCAGCACCTCATGAATTATACGGCACACTTTGCAGTACCCCATGAATTATATGGCACACTTGGCAGCACCCCATGAATTACATGGCACAATTGGCAGCACCCCATGAATTACATGGCACAATTGGCAGCACCCAATGAATTATACAGCACATTTGGCAGCACCCAATGAATTATACAGCACATTTGGCAGCACCCCATGAATTATACGGCACACTTGGCAGCACCCCATGAATTACATGGCACACTTGGCAGCACCCCATTAATTACATGGTACACTTGGCAGCACCCCATGAATTACATGGCACACTTGGCAGCACCCCATGAATTATATGGCACACTTGGCAGCACCCCATGAATTATACGGCACAATTGGCAGCACCCGAAGAATTACATGGCACAATTGGCAGCACCACAGGAATTATACAGCACACTTGGCAGCACTCGTCAATTACACGGCACACTTGGCAGCACCCCATGAATTACATGGAACACTGGGGAGCCCAATGATGCCATTCAAGTCCTTTGGTCCCCACGGACAGGGGTGCCGAGAGGGGGGGGGGGAGCAGGTACACTTTACCCGGGCCTGTCAGGCTGGCCCTGGTCTGGACACACAGTTTTTTTATTTGGTGTTTCTTAATGCGCTGGAGTCAGCTGTTCATCGGCGGCATTGGGAGTGCGGATGTGGGCAGACATGGGCCGGCGTGGGAGCAGCAGCATCACAGAGGTCAGTTTGAGCATCATTCTGCTCTCCAACTCCAGGGCCTGCTGGGAGCCAGCCATGTGATTTGTGAGTTTACCGTGGCTCGGCGACAGGAGGATACTTCGGGTAGGTATTCCCTGGGTGCTGGGAGTAGCTGGGACAGAGGGAGGCCTCCTTCTGTGGGAGTACCACCCACTCCGCAGCATCCGGCTCGCCCCACATTCCCATCCCAGCCGCCACCAGCAGCAGCAGGTGCCAGTGCCATGTCTCCAGCCCAGCAGTCCCAGACCTGGATCCCCACCGATGTCCAGGTCACTGCATTCCAAGGTGGGTGGCTGGGTGCTCTGTGTCTGCTGCCTCCCTGCAGGCTGCTGGGGCTGAGATCCAACTCTGGAAATCAGCATGTAACCCCTGGCAGAGCATGTACTGTAACTCCATAACAACGAGCATGTTTACCCCTGGCAAAGCATGTAACTCCATGGCAACGAGCATGTTAACCCCTGGCAGAGCATGTAACTCCTGGCAGAGCAGGTTAATCCCATGTCAAAGAGCATGTTAACCCCTGGCAGAGAAGGTTAACCCCTTGCAGAGCAGGTTAATCCCATGGCAACGAGAATGCTAACCCCCTAATATGCAATGAGCATTATGGTGTGTGGAATAACATGTAATGGGCATTATGTCATGTGGTAAAATATGTAATAGGTATTACGGTGTATGGCATAATGTGTACTGCCCACTACAGTGTGTGTGGCATAACGTGTAATGAGCACTATGGCATGTGGTAAAATATGTAATGGGTGTATGACATGTGTAATAGGCATTACGGTGTAAATTTTTGTCCCTGTATCCACCTTGGAAGCAGTGGTGTAACAACGGGTCAGTTTCATCCGTGTGGGCCCCAGGAAGTTGTACCGGGGCCCATGATTTCTCTTGGCGGCCCTGCCCACGGACTCTGGAGGCTGGGGCCATTGTGAGGGGACTTTTTCACCTTTCCGGGGGCGGGTGCAGTGACGGAAGGCAGACCTGGTTTTTGGGAGCCTCCCTGCCATTCCAAGAGGGTAAGTAAGTCTGATTTATGGGCAACCATGTGGCTGTGTGTGTGGTATCCAGCTGGTGATCATCATGCTGTCATAATGATGGGCCTATTTATATGTGGAGGCCTGGCGCTGCAGCTTCATTTGCCCCATTGATAATCTTGACCTGCTCCCTAGGGCTCCCCAGGATTGCAGCTGCTGCAGTTAGTTCAGGTAGAAATGTACCGAGCAGTCCTATGCAGCAAGTGATAGGCTTAGAACTGTATGTGTAAAGAAGACAAGGAAAGCAAACAGATAGGCAGGCAGCTTATAAATAGTGAGACCTGCACATTGAGCCCGGACAGTCCCACCGCACAGCAGGAACAGTAGCAGCAAAGGTAAGGCTGCAGTACCGATACCTATATATATATATATATATATATGGGGCTGGGGCAGATTGTCACAAAACACGGATTACTTACAATGTTAATTTTTAGCAGGATGAACCATTTTGTACTTTCCCATTTATTTAATAATACCTTTCAAATTGCACCTAATTACTAGGCCCATGCTGATTTGTTGACAGTTTGACCTGGTAATAGGTGCAATCTGAAAGGGCTTATCGGGTCCAGCAAACCGGCATCAACCCAGCATTACAAATCGATAAAAAAGCAAGGTTCTTACCGGTTTGTTGCAGGGTCGCTGTGCAGTGTGAACAGGTTTATCGGGTCGAGCGACCCAGCTGCTGTTCACACTGATGGAGGAGGCAGCGCGTGGAGCAGCATCTGCTCCACCCCCGCATAATGTCAGCGACCCGGCAATGGGGCCAGAAAGCGCAAAAAGCAGGGTCACAGCGGGACTAAACCATTTCAAAGTCCCAGTGCGACCCTGCATTTAGTGATGTGAAAGCGGTATAATTTAAAATTTGAATATTGGGTTGTTTGTAGATGATGTCATTGTCATTGTTCTGCGCAGTGATGTCTTAAGATCATTTTCAATTAAAATGGTAAAAACAGTGAAATATGCGCAGTTTATGAAATACAATTAGATCTACTGTAGGTGTGTTGACCAATCGCAAGATCAGGAATTGAAAAAAAAAAAAAAGTACTGTGTTGGATCTGGAGGTGTCTGAATTTTGTGTATTGCTATCATACAGTACGACTGTTGTCTGTCATGTTCTAATGGGTGAGACGATCGTCGGTTCTTCAACTGTCGCTTTTTAAAGTGTAAGTAAAGATCTCCCTAATCATTTATAAAATGTTGGGATAACAGAACAGTTCTCTATTATGTGTGAAGGTCAGAAACCAGGAACCTGCCGATTCCTTCACTATGGGCCTTATTCTAGTTCTGACAAAAACCTTCTTAGATGGAAAAAACCATGTGCACTGCAGGGGGGCAGATGTAACATGTGCAGAGAGAGTTAGATTTGGGTGAGTTATTTTGTTTCTGTGCAGGGTAAATACTGGCTGCTTTATTTTTACACTGCAATATAGGTCTCACTTTGAAGTAAAACACCACCCAAATCTAATTCTCTCTGCACAAGTAACATCTGCCCCACCTGCAGTGCACATGGTTTTGTCCATCTAAGAAGGATTTTGTCAGAAAGAGTGAACTAGAATAAGGCCCTATAAGACTATATTTGCACTGCGGTCCATCCGGCCCCTTTCTGTAATAAAATTTGGCACTTGTCTCAGTTAATAGTCACTCGGTCGACCACTATCAGTGGACAGTGACAGTAGGTCAACACTTGAAAATGGTCCACATTGTCAGAAGGTTGACACAAGCTTAAGGTCGACATGGGCATGGTCAACGCATGCAGTTTTCCGGGTTTTATTGTTGCCTGTGTTGACATATGTCGACATGGACACCTTATAAGTCCCCGTGGCTACACAAAAAGAGTGAAAAACTCATGTTGACCTTTGGGGTGTTGACCATGTACATGTCAACCCAAAGCTGACCTATGGTATGTGGACCATTTTCAGGCGTCGTCCTAGTCACTCTCAACCCAGGGTCTGCATATATTTTCTCAGCATAAGATTTTGCTGTGTTGTCATCTCAATCATTTACTCAAATGTAAACTTTGTGTTCAATTTTCTATTGACAAAGTGCTTTGATTTTAGGGCCCATAGCTACAACATTTAGTAACAGTATTGTGTAACCTGAAATGGTCCAAAGGTCTGCGGTAATCTGATAAAGGGTAGAACATTTTTTAGGTTAGCAAAAACTGAAACATTGTAGTATGTTCATTTCAAGGAACAAGTCAAGGGTTAAGGATTTACAGCTGTTCTGCAGCAAGGAAGCGAGCTTGCCTGGGCCATGAAGCATCGCCAGAGGACTACTGAAGACTACAGGGTTTATGCACCAATGAATCAAAATGTGAAAGCTTTGGTTCATCGCATAGGGTTTTAGTATTCCACCAAGTAGGTAGGAGCAGGGCCGCCAATAGGGGGGTGCTGTGGGTAGAGCTGGCCTCTGGAAGGGCCTGTGCAGCTCACTTTGCTCACCGCAACCCCCCCAACTGCCTCGGTTGTGCTGAACAAAACAGGTCCCTGTGCGCAGGCTTATTCAACCCAGGACGGACAATTAAAATGCTACACTGGCTTTTGAGCCAATCAGAGCTCATGTACCGGCAGCCAATCAGAGATGCTGGCGCTACGCGAGCTGTGATTGGCTCACCAAACGGTGCCGCATTTCTGCATTTTAATTGGCCGCCGGCATTCTGAGTTGAAGAAGCCTGCTCTCTGCAACCTTCGGGCTGCAGCTCAGCAGAAGAGGAGATAGAGGGAGCAGGAGCCGGGTTATGGTAAGTCAAGTGAGGAGGGGGAGGGGGGTCCCACTTAGGAGGATGGTCACTTAGGAGGAGGGGGAGGCGGGCCTGGGTAGGAGGATGGTCACTTAGGAGGTGGGGAGACGGGCCTGGGTAGGAGGATGGTCACTTAGGAGGAGGGGAGGTGGGCCTGGGTAGGAGGATGGTCACTTAGGAGGAGGAGGTGGGCCTGGGTAGGAGGATGGTCACTTAGGAGGAGGAGGTGGGCCTGGGTAGGAGGATGGTCACTTAGGAGGAGGAGGCGGGCCTGGGTAGGAGGATGATCACTTAGGAGGAGGGGAGGTAGGCCTGGGTAGGAGGATGGTCACTTAGGAGGAGGGGAGGTGGGCCTGGGTAGGAGGATGGTCACTTAGGAGGAGGGGAGGTGGGCCTGGGTAGGAGGATGGTCACTTAGGAGGAGGAGGAGGAGGCGGGCCTGGGTAGGAGGATGGTCACTTAGGAGGAGGGGGAGGCGGGCCTGGGTAGGAGGATGGTCACTTAGGAGGAGGAGGGGGAGGCGGGCCTGGGTAGGAGGATGGTCACTTAGGAGGAGGCGGGCCTGGGTAGGAGGATGGTCACTTAGGAGGAGGGGGAGGTGGGCCTGGGTAGGAGGATGGTCACTAAGGAGGGGGAGGCGGGCCTGGGTAGGAGGATGGTCACATAGGAGGAGGGGTAGGCGGGGCTGGGTAGGAGGATGGTCACTTAGGAGGAGGAGGAGGTGGGCCTGGGTAGGAGGATGGTCACAGCAGAGCAGCGGTGATTAGATGCTGTGCACATATGTGTCTATGTATGGGAGAGGCTGGTACCTGGACCATAGTGGGGTCCACCGGGGGTTTCCCCAGTTCCCCTATTGGCTAGTCCAGCCCGTACGGGGAAGTCCAACCTGGATGGGAGGAATGCAACTGTCCAACATGGGGAAGTGTGATGGTCTGGGGCAACTTTTCTGTATACTGAATCAGCGACGTGCACAAAGAGACTGGCATCCTGAACCAAAAGACCTACCTCAGCATTTTACTACACCATACAATTCCCTCTGGTCTATACCTAAGGCCCGATTCAGACCTGCTCGCTAGGCAGCGTATATTCACTGCCTAGCGAACAAGTAAACTCCGCCCTGCAAAACTGACGTCCATCATTGAGCGAATCCCCGAGCTACCATGCAAGCCGAGGTGTACGCTTACACAGCCGCTCGCATGCGGCCGCACAGAGGCAAAACCATTCGATGGTCGCTCACCGAACGTTAACGACATCGGAAATTCCGAATGAACCAAATACGACTACTTAGTACAGGTTGAGTATCCCGTATCCAAAATGCTCGGGACCAGGAGAATTTTGGATAACGGATTATTCCGTATTTCGGAATATTTTAATATTTCAATGATGTATTTTGAAGTATCTTGCATTTATGCTGTATAAACACATAATATACACACAAATATATTTTATTACCACATAAAATACACACAAATATATTTTAATTGTTCAAAAAAACAAAGTTTCAAAACGTGAAACAAAATGTGTGTACTATCTCAGATATTGAATTTGAATGCCAAGCAATCATTGTCTTGCACATATATAGTGGCAGTTACATATCATGTCCCCAGTGATGCTGTTACAAATGTCCCCAGTGAGTTTTTAGCAAAAAAAAATTTTTTTTTCACTTTCTGGAATGTCCGTATTTCGGAATAATTCGGATAACGGATACTCGGATACAGGATACTCGACCTGTAAATGGTACACACAAGGCCGTACATTTTACAACACAAATACGAACGTAGCCATTCGACGTTATAAAAATTGCATTGAAAACGAACGAAATACGAATTCTTAGTAAATTTACCCCCAACTGTTAATTTCTATGAACAATCCTAGGTACATTGGTGTAACTCTAAGGCAATGGACCTATTCTAAATGCCCAATCGTGCAGTATTATCATTCTTGTTACTACATATGGGTATATTCAATGCTATAGTATAGTAAAGCAGCGCCGATAGTTCGCCGTCATAGCTCGTGGGTCAGTATTCAACTCCCCCCACCCCCCCGCACTCGCCATTTCCACCTCGCTTTTTCTAAAAAAGCGAGGTGGAAACGGCATCTGCGGCGGTCAAAACAGCGAAGCTCCTGGCAATATGCAGGGGGCTCGCTGCATTAGCCGTGAACCTCGCCGTTTGGGGGAGTCCTCGCCATCCTCATGACTGCGAGGATTCCCCTGGAACATAGAATAGGGCGATCCTTGTTGAAAAAAATCCGTGCCCCCCCCCGCGGGCCACATTGAATACATGCCATTGTGTGTGGCAATGATAGTACTACACTTCAAGGGCTGCATATAGGACGCCCTAAGTTCTAAAAGGCTTGCAGCAGTGCTTCCCAAACTGTGTGCCGTGGCAACCTGGGGTGCCTTAGGGATCTTGTAGGGGTGCCTCAAGTTGACGGTTGATGAAAAATATTTATGGTGAAAATAATAGGAAAAACTAGTGCTGTTGGCAGCGAATGAGTAAATATGTGGACAAACAAAAGTGAAACCTGTCCCTCACCACATAATTAAACCTATTTATGACATATCGACACAATTTAATAAATTTAATAGGTATTTTTATTCACTTTCTCAGTAAGACATTTTTAGCCTAGTGGTGCCGTGAAAACAATTCCATACCTCCCAACTTTCTTAATAGCAGAATAGCGCCCCAAAGGGGGCGTGGCCTATGCAAATGAGGGCATGGCTTATGCTAATTAAGCCACACCCCCGTTTTCGCCCGCGAATAGACGCTGTGCGCATGCGCACAGCGTCTATTCGGTCAGATTGGGGGGAACTCCCAACTGCCACCCCCCCGCAGCGGGACACCGACGGCCGCGGGAGGGATGCGGGAACGTCCCCAAATATCGGGACGTTCCCGCGTTTAGCGGGACAGTTGGGAGGTATGCAATTCTGATACTCTGGGGTGCCATGAATCCAAAAAGTTTGGGAACCTCTGGCTTACAGATTAACATTAAATATTAAAAAGACAATACATTTTTTTGAAAGAAAGAAGGCCCGAGCGTCCCACCTCGTCTGACCTCTGTGTAACATCGCTGCATGGCATGGAAGAAGTCACATGACGGGGAGCTGGTCACATGATGCTGAAGTTAGCAACTCATGGCGAAAAATAGATTCAAGTTCAGCATACTTGCCTACTTTTGAAAACCAGTTTCAGGGAGATTATAGTTGGTAACAGAACTTTGCACAGCACCCCATTGAGGGAGCGTGTCATGCTCCTCCCAAACGGCGTGTCTAGTTCCATGTATGGAGAGATTGTGGAGAGATTGTGAAAAGAGATTGTGAATGTGGCACCTAGAAGCGTGGGTGTGTACTGCTACATCTGAGAGGGATCTTTTACAATGACTTATATCCAAATGTAGATGAGCCCCAAAGCAGTTAGTAAGAGCTACTATACTGTACTTGGTAAAGTGCTGGAATATGGTGCTGATGATTCAATGTAAATGTATCTATCTCTCATTTATTTTTTACCCAAAAATGTAACAGTGTAATGTGGGCTCAGTGAAATGAGGGAGATTGCTAGACTAATGAGGGAGAGAGGGAGATTGCTGCTATGTCAGGGAGTCTCCTGCAGAATGCAGGAGGGAAGGTAACTATGATGTAACAGTGTAATGTGGGCTAGGTGACATGAGGGAGATTGCTAGACTAATGAGGGAGAGAGGGAGATTGCTGCTATGTCAGGGAGTCTCCTGCAGAATGCAGGAGGGGAGGTAACTATTAAGTTCAGTCTTAGGGTACATTTACTAACGGTAGATTTGATCTATGTATACAGATTTCATACTGATGAAATGTGCTCAAAATCAATGTACCCTGTCTCCTCCCACCTCAATGGTTCCATCGGTATGTACTGTAGTTCCCACTCCTCCCATTGGGAGAGCTGACCGATGTAATGATGGAGCGATAAGTCCCTGATGAGAGACCTTGGGAATCTCAGAGTTCCATACTGTGATGAATAATGTGTAATAACCATAAATATGTCCTTTCCTGCAGGCACAGAAGAAGCATGATTCCACTGCGGATAATCCTTGCGCTCATCTTCCTGTCTGCTGGTTCTTGTCAGTTGAGCTGTCTAAATGGGACACATCACAAGGGGGCCCCCAGTCCTGAGCCCAACATGCAGGAGTGTGTTCTCTACTCTGCATGTAAGTGGCTCAGCAGGAAAACATCTACAGGGGACAGTTCTTGTGTGCCTAAAAATGCAATATTGTGATTGTAAAGAGGTGTACACACGGAGAGATTTTAACAGGAGATTTTGACTAGAGAGTCAAAATCTCCTAGAAGGTTAGCCAAAATCGCCCTATTTTGCTCCTGCTGAAGGTCCATACACACTGGGCGACTACACCCTGCGTGTATGGACAGCGATGATAGAGTTTATCGCTGGGGGGAAAGCGGCAGGGTGCATACACACTGAGCCGCTTTCCCCCTGTTTGGCGCCGACAGCGGGGGGAGGACGGCTTTGCATAGTGCAGAGCTATGCAAAGCCGTCCTCAAAGCCGCTCATCTGCTGGTATTACCAGCAGATGAACGGCTTTACCTGCGATGTTGCAGGAGCACGCAGCAGCGTTCACCGCTCATCGCCGGGGCATACACACTGGGCGGCTTTGAGTCGAAAGCCGCTCAAACCTGCTGTTTTGAGCAACTTTCAGCTCAAAGTCGCCCAGTGTGTATGGGCCATTAATCACTTACTCAAAATCTCTTGTGCATGTAGTCAAAACTGCTTAGGTAAAATTGTCCATTAGCCAATATCTAACCGTGCGTACAGCCCTTTAAGCTCTGTGGACCCAAGTAATTGAGTTGGCCCTTATCTGTTGTCTTGGAAAAGCAGTTTAATAAAAATACTGCAAGACGATACCATCGTCACAGGTGGGGAATGGGGGCATATCCTTATATCAGGGGTACCGCTATCCTTGTTCACTTGCTGTATAAAGCCACATGTGTATAAAGTGCTCCCTTTGTAACTTCCTGGTACCCCGACAGTGGCTCTACCTCTGGCACATTCTCTTCTACGCTCCTTCTATGTTTTGGGGTTCCTCACGGTTCTGTAACTCTTCTCTCTATGACTCATTCATCCTCTACTCCCAGTTCTATGCCGATGAAACACAAAGAAACCATTTTTTCCTGACGTCACTCCTTCTCCACTCCACCTGTATCTCTTCCATCTCCACCTGTATCTCTTCCTTCTCCACCTGTATCTCTTCCATCTCCGCCTGTATCTCTTCCTTCTCTGCCTGTATCTCTTCCATCTCCACCTGTATCTCTTCCTTCTCCACCTGTATCTCTTCCATCTCCGCCTGTATCTCTTCCATCTCCACCTGTATCTCTTCCTTCTCCACCTGTATCTCTTCCATCTCCACCTGTATCTCTTCCTTCTCCACCTGTATCTCTTCCATCTCCGCCTGTATCTCTTCCTTCTCCACCTGTATCTCTTCCATCTCCACCTGTATCTCTTCCATCTCCGCCTGTATCTCTTCCTTCTCCACCTGTATCTCTTCAATCTCCGCCTGTATCTCTTCCTTCTCTGCCTGTATCTCTTCCATCTCCGCCTGTATCTCTTCCATCTCCACCTGTATCTCTTCCATCTCCGCCTGTATCTCTTCCATCTCCGCCTGTATCTCTTCCTTCTCCGCCTGTATCTCTTCCATCTCCGCCTGTATCTCTTCCATCTCCGCCTGTATCTCTTCCTTCTCCGCCTGTATCTCTTCCATCTCCGCCTGTATCTCTTCCATCTCCGCCTGTATCTCTTCCATCTCCGCCTGTATCTCTTCCATCTCCGCCTGTATCTCTTCCTTCTCCGCCTGTATCTCTTCCTTCTCCGCCTGTATCTCTTCCATCTCCGCCTGTATCTCTTCCATCTCCGCCTGTATCTCTTCCATCTCCGCCTGTATCTCTTCCATCTCTGCCTGTATCTCTTCCTTCTCCGCCTGTATCTCTTCCATCTCCGCCTGTATCTCTTCCATCTCCACCTGTATCTCTTCCATCTCCACCTGTATCTCTTCCTTCTCCACCTGTATCTCTTCCTTCTCCACCTGTATCTCTTCCATCTCCGCCTGTATCTCTTCCATCTCCGCCTGTATCTCTTCCATCTCCGCCTGTATCTCTTCCATCTCCGCCTGTATCTCTTCCATCTCCACCTGTATCTCTTCCATCTCCACCTGTATCTCTTCCATCTCCGCCTGTATCTCTTCCATCTCCGCCTGTATCTCTTCCATCTCCGCCTGTATCTCTTCCTTCTCCGCCTGTATCTCTTCCATCTCCGCCTGTATCTCTTCCATCTCCGCCTGTATCTCTTCCATCTCCACCTGTATCTCTTCCTTCTCCGCCTGTATCTCTTCCATCTCCGCCTGTATCTCTTCCTTCTCCGCCTATATCTCTTCCATCTCCGCCTGGATGTCCCACTGCCATTAACACAGTCTGTAACGGAGCTGCTCATCATCTTCCCCATCTCAGTCATTAGGTCTACAGTGTCTAGGTTGTCAGTGAAAAGGTTGACCACTATTGGTCGACAGTCAGAAGGTTGACATGGACGAAAGGTCGACACAATCAAAAGTTCAACTGAAAGTTTGACATGAAAAAAGGGTCAACATGAGTTTTTCATGATATTTTTTAAAGACCGCATTGTTTATACTTTACCGTACATGTGGGCATAGAGTAAGATTATAATAGTGTGCTGAGCGCACAGACAACGCACACTTACAAGGTGTCCATGTTGACCTATGTCGACATACACACACACACACTTTTTTTTTTAAGTCTGTTTCCGGTTTATAGACAGTCAGTTGGTAGACAGCAAAAGGTCGACATGCAATAGTGTCAAAATAACAGGGTCAAAAGGTCGACAGGGTCAAAAGGTCGACAAACCAAAGTTTGACTTTAAAAAAGGTCGACAGGATTTAAAGGTCGACATTCAAAAGATCGCCATGATTTTTCCACAAATTTTAATAATGACATGGACTTTTTCATGCTTCACCATCCATGTCTGCATAGAGGGAGAATATAATCATGTGCAAGGGTAAGCGTTTCATTAATTGATGGTCCATGTCAACAGGTCCATGTCAACAAAATGTGAAGAAACTCATGTCGATCTTTTGATTGTTGTCCTTTTGCTGTCGGCATACTGACTGTCTATCTAGACACTGTAGATCTATCAATCCACAACCAACTCTGTATTCAGTTGATAGGTCAATGACCTTTTGAATGTGTCAGCTATTTTTCCATGCCGACCCAAAGTATGTTGACCTTTTGACTGTTGACCATTTGACTGCTGACCTAAACACCGTACACCTAATACACCATATAACCCATATTTTTACTACCCCTCCTCACCGGCATGGTTATATAACCTTAAAGCTACTTATTCTCCAAGCCCGCTGACTTGGTATCATCGTCTGCTCCACCCTTAGCTTCACTCTACATATCCAGAAGGAGATTTATCAAAGCCTGGAAAGAGATCAGGTTATAGTAGTGTACACACGGTGCAATTTATTTTACTATTCAATCCCGATTTGGTCGGGACCTAATTGCACAGCACCGTGTACACATTCGATTTACACTATATAGTACAGATCTGTCCTATATAGTCTTGCCTGCACAGTCTATTTGTCTATTCGATTTAGATGCCGCGGGGATGCACATTGGGATCGATTCGGGATAGAATGCGGCTGAAAAACGTTCAATTTCGATTCGATTTTACTTACATAAGCAAAATTGAATGGAAAAATAGACCAAATCGAGAGATAAAATACCAATCAATCATCTTCTGTCATTTTTTTCTAACAGTCTTTTATACCGCTTTTCCAATTACTTGAACGTGCACCAACCCAGGATTTTTGTTAGTGGAAATGGTGACAATGTAAACAACCCGGGTCTGGTGACCCAGGATTTATACCCAGGATTTGAGCAGGCTTTTTTTAGTGAGTAAAACCTGGGTAACGAGACGTGGAAACAGCTCATACCCAGGCTTCTTGACCCGGCAGGGGAGGCTGGCCATTGCGCAGGCGCCTCTCGCTGTCCACCCACTTACTGCCCATCGGATGATGACAATCCGCCCCCCTCCCCTTCCTGGATGCCTTCTGCCTTCCCACCACTAACCTCCCACCACTGCTTGCCCGCCCGTTGCTGACACACACACACACACACACACTGCTGCTGGTGCCCACCCATCACTGACCTAACCCTCAGCCCATAGTTGCCTACCCTCCTGCTTTCCCTCATTAGTCTAGCAATCTCCCTCATTTCACCTAGCCCACATTACACTGTTAACTTTTTGGGGAAAAAAGAAGTTAGAGACAGATACATTTACATTGAATCATCAGCACCATTTCCCAGCACTTTACCAAGTATAGTAGCTCTTACTAACTGCTTTGGGGCTCATCTACATTTGGATATGTCATTTTGGTACTTATATGTTAGTTGGGCACCCACTATAGTTAGTATGCTCATACCCCCACTATCCATGTCGGCATGGAGTTGATATTATATAGTATGGCGAGCGCAGAGAGCCACCGAGCCCGAAGCGCGGCGAGCCCCACGAGTAGCCGCGGAAAACTAAGCAAATAGCTTAGTGGGCGCCCAACTAACATATAAGTACCGTCATTTTAAAAGATTCCTCCCAGATGTAGCAATACACACCCACACTTCTAGGTGCCACTTTCACAATCTCTCCATATATAAGATTAGACACGCCCTTTGGGTGGAGCATGACACCCCCCCCCCCCCCCCCTCAATGGGGCACTTTGCAAAATTCTACTACCAACTATAATCTCCCTGAAACTAGTTTTAAAAAGTAGGCAAGTATGCCTCAGCCACAACCCCCTCGCTTCTGACCCCTGTGTTGGTGATTCCCCCCCCCCCCCCGTTGCTGGCCCCCACTGCTGACCTCCTGCTAGTGTCCCCCTTTGCCCTTTTTTTCCTTTTAAGTGAAAAAAGGAAGAAAAGAACCAGGAAAATAGGGCAGTGGAATCGGGAACATGGGAAGGAGATCCACAGAAATTACGGGTCGAAATCCTGGGTGTGTGTCCCAGGATTTTGGTTGGGAACATGACAGTTAGAGGCTGGTTCATTGGAACTTTATCTATCTGGATTTTATCTCTCTCCAAGCTTTTATACCTCTCCTGCAGTCTATTGAGCAGCATTGACACCTCTGAACAGTTGTCTTTCTATGTTAAACTTATCCAAAATGTTAAAGTTTCCATGTATATTTTATTGAAACCTAAATGATGGGATAACATACAATGAAAGCATAGTTGTAGAGAACATAAAAGATATGTGCATTTTTCATGAATGTAATAATTCACAACAATTACATAGATAAAAACTTCATAAATCAAAAGATTTCAAAAAATGTTTTTTTTTTTCAAAACCCTAAATGTAATAACACACATCGAAATGAGGGGTTATCGTGTGCGAAGCACGCAACACGTTCCACAAAAGGTTGAACATACAAGCATGGTATAAATATCTTGGAATCAATAGGCTATGGTAACATGTTTTGTTTGTTGGTTTTTGACTAGAAACACTTATGTAAAACAACATTTTTGTTTCGTTCAAAAATAAGAACAAAATAACATAAACAATAGTTATCAAACACACCATTAGTGAATGACAACTGACAATTTATTTTGTTATCATTTAGCCTCTTGCTGTCACGCCAACTTTACTGAAAAATTCACCCCGTCTCCCATGATAAAAGTGGATAATTATTACTGGAACAGATGTGGGAACCTCAGCAAGACGTAAGCCTCTTCTGTACATTCTACATGACTTAAGCTGGCCCTACAACTACAGATTGATTGGGGTGTATTCAATGACTTTTGCACGCTGTGGCAGCGAGCAGTGCTGACTGCTCGTTGTCACAGCTCGCCGGTTACAGTATTCAACTGACCCCCTGCACACGCCATTTCCACCTCGCTAGGTTTTTGTAGCGACAGGGGAAACGGTGCAGGTGGTCGCTAAACAGTGAGGCTCGCGGCTAAATGCAGCAGGCTCCCTGCATTAGCCACGAGCCTCGCTGTTTGGGGGAATCCTCGCTGTCCTCTGACACCGAGGGATCCCCGGAACATTGAATACGGTGAGCGGCGAGCGCGGGGGGTCGCTTGTTTTTGGTGATCTCCGACGTTTAAACCCCAGCAGCCAGCAGCATTGAATACAGCCCATTGTCAGATCTGGCTGCTTGGAACAAAAACCTGTTAATGGATGAGAGCAAATGACAGTTGACCATTTGCTTTGAAATACTGGAAAACTGCCAAAAACTGTCATTCAGATACTACCAGGTTATTGTTCCAACCAGCGCAATCTGACAATCCATCTGTAGATGTATGGCCACCTTTATCCATTACAATTGTTTTAAAAACCAAAATATCAATGATTAACATGGTGGAACCAGCATAATAATTAACAGTTTAGTATTTTTTTTTTACTAGACATGGCGAGGGTAGTCAGTCTGTGTCCAAGTAATAGTTGTTTCAGATCTTCTTCTAGTGTTCAGATAAGGGGCCTGATTCAAATCCGCTCCGCTGAAAATTGGAAGCCCGAACGATTATCGGATGACCGCATTACTCGGCGGCAGCGAACAGGGAGAAATGCATTTGATAGTGAGTGATTGCATATGGTTTTCCCCAAGGCTGCTAATGTATTTGCAGCCGTGCACAGGGGCGGGAGTAGACTGTGGCGTTTCTGAATCAGGCCCAAGGCAACATGGGGGAAGGAGATATATCAGTATGGGCCTTATTGAGAACATATCGCTCATCTGCAAAATTGCTGATAACTGTGAGTAGATAGCCACCGCACGGACAGATAGCCCCCCGCCCCCCCCCCCCCCGCGAGTAGAAAGCCCTGCGAGGGGACGCGGAATACATGTAAAGTAATCCGTGTCCCCTTGCGGGGCTCACTGTGCTCGCCATGCTTCGGGCTCATATGATGTGTAACCTCGCAGGGCTCGCTGCGCTCGCCATGCTTCGGGCTCATATTACGCGTGCCCTCGCGGGGCTCGCCACACTATCTAAAATCAACTCCACGCCGACGTGGATAGTGGGGGTATGAAAAGGTCGGAGGATGCGTACCGCCGCCCCGCGCACGGCTCACTGCGCTCGCCACGCTACGGGTTGGTGTTAATAGTGTGGGTGGCGTTGACACTTGGGGTGACACTAAATGATGGAATCACATTGTAAGCACCCATCTGTAAGCACCCAATGTCGTACGATGGAATCGTGGGCACCGTTCTAGGAAACAAGTACCCTCAATGGTCAGGCCACACAACTGCCGCATAGGAATCTAGATAAAGGGCCCAATTCGCACAGGTCCGGATTCTGACACTGGCCAATGTTTGTGGCACAAACACAAATTCACTAACATTTAAAAATGAATATAAAAAATAATATTGGCTATTAAATGTGTATTTTAGCCCCTGAAACACAGCATTTTCTTGGCATTTTCTAGTTTTTCTCGGTTTGAAATTGATAGGAAAAACTGAAAACTGACCATTAGTTAATATACTTGGACTCCATCTTGGATGTTTCCTCACCCCTAACATTTTTATTGATTTCTTTTTCTGTAGACTTTGAATAAAGCAGCCATTTATTCGCGGCATTGTCCCCTTTCAGACAAAACCTTATTTACCTACTTATCCGAACCCCCGCATTGCCAGTAAAGACGGGAATGGCTTCTTTCTCTGGGGCAGCTGTTACTTGCATCCAGTAGCCAGACCGTGAGGTTAATGATTGCATAGGATTTGACAGACTGATCTGGGGCTCAGATGCTTTATCCAGAAGTGCGCACTTTATTCACTGCATCGTGACTCTGAGCCGGAAATCAACAGCTGTTGTGTCCAGACCAGTGGAGAATTGATCATATAAACAGGGGGAAATGTATGAAAACTAAGAGAAAGGTTACTGCATATTGCATATTCCATGTGATCTGGGCGAGATTTTACCACCCAGGATCGCATTGCAATATGCGATCCTAACGGGGGAATTTATGTCCGTGGTGCAGGGACAGGCAGGGCCGGATTAACAATGGACCTGAAGGAGCTACAGCTCCAGGCCCACTCTCCAAATAGGCCCATTTTCTAGCTGAGGGCCAGGGCTTTCCAACGTGCTGAGCCATGCGTCGCTAGCCCCCCGGGAACTGGAGATATCGCCAGGCAAAGCTGGAACGTTCTCCCCATAGGATAACATGGAACCCGCTAATTCCGACCCCCACCCGGTTCCAACGGCTGCCAGTTCCCCCTCCGGCGTCACAGAAGCTAGAGGTTGATCTCAGTCGAACCCAAATCGCTGGGCCTTCAATCTGATACCAGGCTGGTCCATATGGGTTATAGAGATATTGCAGGTAAACCGATTTTTTTTCATTTCTGAAATGTCATTTCATGGCTGTTCATGTTATTTGAGGGCAGATTTCTCTGGAACCAAATGGCCCAAAATCATTCGAAGCCCACACTTAAATGGGTCAGTTGGTTCCAAAGATATAGCTGGTTGTTTAAAGGGGTGAAAATGCAGGGACTAGGCTGGTGTAAAAGGGGCTAGCCCGGGAATGTCCTTGTATGATCCTGGGTCCATATTCCCGGGTAATACCCTGCATTTTCTAGTGTGAAAGAGGTATTATTTCAAATACCCGGGACCTTCAGTGCTCTGAATACAGCCCCCTGCTCTCTGGCTCAGCTCTCAATGTCATTTGTGCGCAGCGGCTGTCCACCAGTTACTACGAGCATATATTCCCCCTTTGCAATTAGCATGTAATCCCACATGGCAACGAGCATAGAACCCCTGGCAATGAGCATGTAACCCCTGCCAATGAGCATGTAGGTAAGCCTCACTTATGTAGCATAATTTTTAATAGGCATTACGGTGTTTGGCATAATACGTAATGGACATTATGGTGTGTGGCTTAACATGTAATGGGCATTAAGGTGTAAATTTTTAATGTGCACCTCTGGCGCGCAATGCCCCTGTTTGTGAAGCATATTGTGCATTATTGCTCAATCTGTTTGGTATAGTGTGTATTTTGGGTCAATCCATGTGACAAAATGTGAATTTTGCCGTAATCTGTGTGGCATAACATGAATTTTTACTCAATCCGTGTGCCATATTGTGAATTTTGTCTCAGTCGGTGTGAATTTTGGCTCATTCCATGTGGTATAATGTGTAAGAGGCAAGTACAGTATAAGGTGGTTACTAGTGTGTTGCATGATTTGTATATGGGGTATATGGTGTGGTAAACTTAGGTGACCACATAAAAGGTGCTGAAATGTTGTCTACCAAGTTTTGGCTTTCAGTATTTTTTTTTTATGACTGAATTGCCGCCTCAGCCCGCAAGTATCTTAGGACATTGGCATCCTGCGGGTGCACCGTTGGAGGGCACCCGCCAATATATCTCCCTGCATTTTTCCTATGCCATCCCACTGCCTTTTCCAGTCATATATAATTAGTTGAAAGTATTTACACAAATAGAGACACACCCATGAGCAGACCACCCAACCAGAACACTGGTCACGCCCCCACATTATTAGGTGCTGGCCACAACCCCTATTATTGCGCATAATAGGCCTTTGATAATTTTCAGCTCCAGGCCCATTTAGACCTTAATCTGGCACTGGGGACAGGAACTCCAAAAAGGAGCCCATTCCTGCTAACTAATCAGCCAGGTGTCAGGGGGGTCTGCACATGCATTGTCAGTGCTGACCCGAGGGCCGGTACAAACCCTGTCTGCGCCCCAAGCAATCTCCCCCCCCCCCCCGGTCGCTCCCCCCCTCCGCCGTTCAATTTCAGCGGGCACTACACGCGCTCGGGGGGGGGGAGGGGGTGCGGACGACGATACTGGGGGGGGGGGGGTGTTGGACGCTTGATTCCCGCTGACCAGCGGGGGGGTGTTGTGAGGGTCGATATTGCGGCGGACACCCTGTGTCGAGGGGGAGGGGCAGAGTTGATTCACAGGCGGGATCTGAGCGGGGGGTTTGGGGGAGGGATGCTTACTGACTCACCTGCTCCCCGCTCCCTGCTTTCTATGGTACCTCTCCTCGGCGGCTGAGTACCGCCCTCCAGTGGCCGGCGCCCTAGGCAAATGCCTAAGGCTGCCTAGTGGTGGCACCGGCCCTGGCTGACCCCCGGCTACCCACCGAGCACACTGCACATCGGCTACTCTGGCCAGAAGTGCGGTGAGTAGCCCATAGGCTACAATGGGCTACCGACATTCTCAGGTGGCGGTAGCTACAGAAGCTGAGATGGTAAATCAGGCAGAATCACATCCACCATAGAAACCTATGGGGGAGGCAGTTGCGAGTGGACAGGAGGGATCGCAGCTATTGGACATTCCTGCTTCGGTCCCTCCGTGATACATGCTGGGGTACTTAATATTTGCTGATAACCGTTTTCGGGGGTTAGCCGCAAATATTACATAATAAATGGGCACCAAAGAAATTCATAGTGAAAAAAGGAGAAAAATTATTCTGCCATTGAAAAAGTCCTAATCCAGGATGAAACGCGTTTGGCTACATCCCTCATGGCAATAATTTGCTACCCCACTTTTTGCTTTCATTGTTCCAGTTGTTACTGGTAAAACCCTTCACTGGTAATACTTTTATTGTTACTAGCTATCTGTTAATAGTCACAATAAATAGTACCTTTGTAATTACACCAGTTCACCTCTCATTTGTTATACGTGCACCCACAAGTCCCCTTCCACCCACTACACGGACACATTAGTCTCTGGAACCGTGTCAGCACATCAGGACTCGGGGAAGTCACGCATCATCGATATCTGCTGATACATCGGAACCATACGGTAAGCTACTACCACCTTTTTCTACATACCACCTGCATACCCTGAACTACTTACGTTATCTTCGGAGGTACATCATCTACTCCAGGACTTGACGTGAAGGGATCTGGGTACCGTGACACCATCACCTATCGGTGAGACAACAGGCATTGCCTCTCCGTAGGACAGGTTACCGTAACATCTACCGTAGTTGGGGATCACCCTCCCATCACCTCCATTATCAACATCCTGCCTACAGATATTGCTCCCAGTTTATACATCATCCTAACACCCAGCCTACAGTTATTGCCCCCTGCTTTCATCATCACAACACCCAGCCCACAGTTATTGCTCCCAGCATCTGACTTTCTATACGCCTAACTATCCTTACCAAACCCCTGAGCGCCAGCACTCCCCTCTCCTACCTTCTCAATTGTACTACTAGGGGGACCGAGACTTCCCCCAAGGAGTGAGGGATGTTAGGGGGTTTTCCTCTCCGAGCGCTGTGCAGTCTTCTCTTTTAATATGTAAAGTGGGCTCTGCCTTGTGTAATATGTACCGGGGGCTCTGCCTGGCACAATATGTAATGGGGCTCTGCCTGGTGTAATATTTAATGGGGCTCTGCCTGGTGTAACATGTAATGGGGGTGCTGCCTGGCATTATTTGTAATGAAGCACTCATCTCCAGCTGTTTACACACTAATAAAATGTACTGCTCATGCCTATGTTAATGCTGGCACCCTGACTTCTGCCTGGAGACCGTGCCCAATTCCCAAACATCAGTTGAAATTCCCGTGCCAGAATCCCTACTGCCAGATGTAGAACTACCTGGAGTGGATTAACATTATACCGAGGATTGGGGGTGTGACATGCGATAGGTTAACAGGAACAAAAGCACGACAGACATAGGCGTGCGCACATTAAGTGTTAGGGGTGCACAGGCACCCCCTAATGCTGTGTCCACCCTTATGAACACCTCCCTGACGCTAGCAACCAGCAATACCTTGAAAAAGAAGCGCCCATCAATCAGTTACTGTATGTGTGTTTTGCATTGTTACCATATCACTACATACCATATATGTTTTTTAGGTACTTGTGTACTAGCATGGCGCTCATCGCATCGCAGACCATAAGGCATACGATGGTATGCGATGCGATGTTACCCGATGGCATGCGATGTTATACAATTTTAAATTGTATACCATCGCATTGTATGGCTTTGTATGCCATTGTATGGCATATACAATGGTATGCGATTTTAAATTGTATAAGCACCCTAATGGGTTTTTCAATGTTAAAAGTGCCCCCTATAAGATAATTAACCGTGATGGGTGCTTAGTATGTTAAAAGCACCCCCAACGGCACCCCCACTATGAACGCCAACCCGAAGCGTGGCGAGCGCAGCGAGCCAGCGAGGGGTGGCGGTACGCATCCTCTAACCTTTTTCATACCCCCACTATCCACGTCGGCATGGAGCTGATTTTATATAGTGTGGCGAGCGCAGCGAGCCACCGAGCCCGAAGCGTGGCGAGCGCAGCGAGCCCCACCAGGGAACGCGTATTACTTTAGATGTATTGCGCGATCCCCCCCTGCAGCGCAGTGCGGTCAGTGGGGTCGCGCGGGGGGGGGGGGGGCAGGCCCTGTCCCTGCGCCTTCCAGATGATAAAACCAGACTGTATTGCAGGATACCGCAATGCGATGTCCGGCGATGTCACCGCGCCGGCATCACTCTCTAATGATAAATGCACCCCTAAGACTGGTATGTTCCATGATCACATCTAATGTGCGTTGGGTGAATACTGCCATCACCACATGCTGGGAAGGAGAAGCGACGTATATTATTATCAAGTGACGACACAGGACATGCTCAGTATAGTAATGATGATGGTGCATATACTGTGTATATATAGATATAATTGCCCTGCGTGTTTGCAGCGTGAGCCAGTAAAGGCAGCGGAGGGTTAAGTGAGCAGCTTGCCAGGATAACACATATTGATAAAGGGAATCCAGGCTTTATCCTCCCATGTATCTCAGCCTGGTTCTGGAAGTCATAAATATTGTGAAGCCAAAATGCGCACTGGGAAGATTAACATTGTTGGCCGCAAGTCCCAGCAAAGCGCGGTCATTATTCCCCTAGGAGCCATCACTCATACAGCAGAGGAAACAGCGGTCTGCACTCAACAGACCGGCTCCCAATGCGCAAACACCGATCTGCTAATTAATACAACACCTGGAAATGATCATTACTCTGTAACCGACTGTATAAATCAGAGCGACACCTCCTCCGCATGGCGATGTAGGAAGCAGGACGTCCTCGTTGTGAGATATGTGAAATCAGGATAGTTGGGAGTTATGTTACCAGCATAGTGCTGGCTGCAGGTGGGACCCAGGGCCTGATTCAGCTAGGCTTGCTAAGCGGCAGTTGTTCACCCTGAAACACCTCCTGGACGTCTGTGTGTGTGTGTGTCCCCACCGCCGCCGAATCCTCTTGGTAACATGCGAGGGGATGTAGGTGAACGCATCCCATCATTTCTGTCGAAAGGGGAGAGAAATCATTTGATCAAATGATTTCTCTCCCCTTCGGAAATTAAAGTCAGAAGAGGAGGCGGGCGGCTGACATCACATGACCCGCCCGCGTTCCAAGGGGAATGATCTGCGTTTTCATGGGGACTCCTGTCTGCCCCCGCCCACCCCCTCTGGAGCAAATGGCTCAGCCAATCCGGCATATGCGCAAATATATGGTCTGAGCATGGTCAGACCCCCACCAACGTAACGGTGCTGTATTTATCTCTGTCCAATCGGTACTGAATTACCACCCCCAGTGTTGTGGGCTTCACCTGACTGGCATAGCCTCTTGCTGATAAAGACAATTTGCTTTTGGACCCCCAGTTTTGCTGATGCCAGCATAGAATGGGTTTTACTATATATATATAACGTTTGATTTCAACTGCATTACACTGTGGGTCTAATTCAGATCCTGAAGTGTGCTAGTGCAGTACGGGTCCTGCGACGCTGGACGCACAATGGCTGTAGTCCTCACTAAGACGTTATTGGCCTCTTTGTAGCAACTGCGTAGCCACCTTGGCACATCACCAAGGGCCACGCAGCTGGGCAACAGCGCCTCCTGTACCATACTAGTGCATCGCTGTCGCTTACAAGGAAACCACATCTGAATCAGAACATGTGCGCACTTCATACTGCGCAGGCACATAACAAAAATCATGCATGAAATGCTCCGCAAATGGACTTTCACTCAGCTCTGTCTGGATCAGCCCCACTGAGCCGAGAAGCAGAACCAGACTGGGCCGCCGAATCAGCCCTGCCATTTGTGCATGCGTGTGGCCTTTGTCGCACACGCCGGGCATGCGCACGTGCGCGCACACATCCACCGCGCATGCCTCTCCTGGCTTGGGGAATAGTGGCGTGTGATGCCCGCCTCTCTCCTGGACTTCAGAGAGAGACGCCTGACCCTCCACGAGTCCAGGATTGGGAGGTGGAGCCTCCACCTTGCACAAAGAAATCAGGCCACCTGGCCATCGGCCCCTCTGGCATTTGCCATAAGTGCCAGATGGCCAGTCCGGCCCTTCCTAGAAGTGACTTTGAGGGGTGAACTACAGTTGGATATTTTATGATTTGCACAGAAGCAGCAGCAATGTCGGATGCATAGGAGCGGTATTTCAGTGTCTAAAGGTGCTGCAAGGGGCACTTCAGTCCTTCGGAAGCACGTGCGTACGCCATTCAAAGGGATTTGTAGCAGTATTAGTATAAGTTGCAGACTCGGGGACCCATTTACCAAGGATCACTTATACAACGAGATCTGAGCGGAATCTTACCACCCAGGATTGCATTGTAATATGTACTCCCATCGGCGGTATGCATCTGCTGGAACACGGAGGGACATGGCTCGTGTGATGCGCTCAGCCGGATGTCAGGGGGTCTGTGCATGCGCGATTAGCAGTGCTTCACATTCCGGATATTGGTAAATCGGGCAGCATTGCATCAAACCAATGGAGGATGCAGCTGTTGGCGGTGATGAAGGGATCGCAGCAGTTGCCTGCTGCAGTCCCTTCTACATACATGCTGACGGTACTTAATATATGCAGAGAGAGTTAGATTTGGGTGAGGTGTGTTGAAACTGAATCTAAATTTAAGTGTAAAATAAAGCAGCCAGTATTTACCCTGCACAGGAACCAAACAACTCACATAAATCTAACTCTCTCTGCACTTGTTACATTAGGGTTGCCTACCCTCCCGGAATGGCCGTAAGGCTCACGAAAATCGGGTCCACCCCCTGGCCCAACGGAAAGGTGGGCAACCCTCCCTGATACTGACGCTACCCTCCCCTCACATCGCTCTCGCAGCAGCGTTAATTTCCCGCGATCCACGGTAGGCGCAAATCGCATCATTTAGTCCTGCCCCTCCTTGTAGACCCGCGAATTTCGGGATTTGTAGTACCGAAGGGCTTGATTGTGTCTACATCATTACTGCCCCCCCCCCCCCCCAAATTGCTGCTGACAGTCTGCTCTCCGGGCTTCTCCCGGAGAGGATACTTTAAAAGTAGACAACCCTATCTTATATCTGCTCTATGTGCAGTGCAGGACGGTTTTTCCCATTTTGAGAACAAATTTGTCCTTCGATCAGGTCTGAATTAGGCCCTTAGTTTTGGAGGGAGATTTGTGTTTTTATTCAGCTTTTATTGAATCATCGTTGTGCACTCAGATCATGTACAAAACAGGCATTAGGCACATTTATCACTGATTCCCACAATACAGAACTTTATTAATACATATTGATGCACTAAAGGGAAAATTAGGTAAAAACCCCGTCTTCAGGGTTTCTACCGCATATACCGGTGCACTAAACCCGGCACGTCGGCGCTTCAGAGTGAGTAATGCCAGCAAAAGCTGGCATTATGCTATAGAAGTCTATGGGCTATGCTTCACAGCACTGGTTGAGAGATCTATCACAGATCCCTCCCAGCATGCTCTGCTCTTATGGGAAAACAGTGGCATATGTTAGTGCATGTGCGATTATTAACGATGCGATATCCGGCAATGTGTGGTGGGATGTAGTAATAATAATGGGCCTGAGGCTTATAATCGCAGCCTAGCGAACAGGTCAGCGCTGTCTGCCGCCCCGCCGAATGCGCCCCCCCCCCCCCACACACACACACACTACCAGTGCCACCTGCATCCCCTCGCTAGTAGCATGTGAGGGAATGTGTACGAGAACACTCACCCTCGCATGTGGCGGAAGGGTACAGGAATCATTATATGCTCACCGACCATGGAATTATTTCATTACTCTTTTCGGAAATAAATTCAGTGAAAACTGACTTTTATTTCACACGGAGATGGCTGAAAAGGGGACGGGGGAGGATGTAAAGTGACGTGAGCCACCCACCCTGAGCAGGCATCCACCCGTCTGTGTTCCCAGGGGAACGTCCAGTGTTTTCATGGGAAAGCAGTCCCCTGTTCCGGCCAGGTGTCTGCCCCGCCCCCTCTGTGTGAAACTTGCCACAGTCATTCGCTCCCGGGTTTGCACATGTGTATGAATGCGCATGGGCAAACCCCAAACATTGGCAAAGGGGGTGAATCCGGCACGCGACATGCGGGACTGAATAAGCCGCAATAACGCTAATGCACTGATAAGACACACAGAAGAAGGATCCCGCAAATGGCAGAAATAAGTACCCGTGTGTATACGCTCAGGTGTAAGTACCCGTGTGTAAGCACCAGGTGTAAGTACCCGTGTGTATACGCTCAGGTGTAAGTACCCGTGTGTAAGCACCCAGGTGTAAGTACCTGTGTGTATGCACCCAGGTGTAAGTACCCATGTGTATGCACCCAGGTGTAAGTACCCGTGTGTATGCACCCAGGTGTAAGTACCCGTGTGTATATGCTCAGGTGTAAGTACCCGTGTGTAAGCACCCAGGTGTAAGTACCCGTGTGTATACGCTCAGGTGTAAGTACCCGTGTGTAAGCACCCAGGTGTAAGTACCCATGTGTATGCACCCAGGTGTAAGTACCCATGTGTATGCACCCAGGTGTAAGTACCCGTGTGTATGCACCCAGGTGTAAGTACCCGTGTGTATATGCTCAGGTGTAAGTACCCGTGTGTAAGAACCCAGGTGTAAGTACCCATGCACCCAGTGTAAGTACCCGTGTGTAAGCACCCAGGTGTAAGTACCCATGTGTAAGCACCCAGTGTAAGTACCCGTGTGTAAGCACCCAGGTGTAAGCACCCAGGTGTAAGTACCCATGTGTAAGCACCCAGGTGTAAGTACCCATGTGTAAGTACCCAGGTGTAAGCACCCAGGTGTAAGTACCCATGTGTAAGCACCCAGGTGTAAGCACCCATGTGTAAGTACCCAGGTGTAAGCACCCAGGTGTAAGCACCCAGGTGTAAGTACCCAGGTGTAAGCACCCAGGTGTAAGCACCCAGGTGTAAGTACCCATGTGTAAGCACCCAGGTGTAAGCACCCAGGTGTAAGCACCCAGGTGTAAGTACCCGTGTGTAAGTACCCGTGTGTAAGTACCCAGGTGTAAGCACCCAGGTGTAAGCACCCAGGTGTAAGTACCCAGGTGTAAGCACCCAGGTGTAAGTACCCGTGTGTAAGTACCCAGGTGTAAGCACCCAGGTGTAAGCACCCAGGTGTAAGCACCCAGGTGTAAGTACCCAGGTGTCAGCACCCAGGTGTAAGTACCCATGTGTAAGCACCCAGGTGTAAGTACCCATGTGTAAGCACCCAGGTGTAAGTACCCAGGTGTAAGCACCCAGGTGTAAGTACCCGTGTGTAAGTACCCGTGTGTAAGTACCCGTGTGTAAGTACCAGTGTGTAAGCACCCAAGTATAAGAATGGAGAAATGGCAAAATGTTCAGTCTGTTCCCCAGATGTAAGTGTCTTTCTATATATGTATGTATTGTGTGTTACAGATGTGAGAATTACATGAAGAAGATTGAATGCTTCTATCAGTGCTCCCCACTCGCTGGTCACTGGGTTCATCCCAACATCTCAGTTGCTATACAGAACGTGCCCCTGTGCCAATCATTTTGTGACAACTGGTAAGTAGTTTGTGGCCCTGAGGCTCCATATCAATTTCATGGGCTTTGTGTTGATGTCCCTCTATGTTGATGGACTAAGGGGCCCATTGCATATTGTCCCGTTATTATTGCCCGTGTCATTGTCTTATCCGCAGGTTTGCAGCTTGTCGATCGGATCTGACTTGTGTCCACAACTTTCTCACTGACTGGACCTTTGATGAGAACGGGAACCACTGTAAGAATGAATGTATCCCCTATGATCAGGTAAGGCACTGGATAACGTGGCATGACTCAGATTCTCTCCTGCAGCTGCGCTCTGTCCATGGCCGTCTTAACAGCATTGTTGGCCTTTACTGGGCCCACACCCATTACTGGGAATAAATACAGAAAAATCATAACTTAACCCTCCTGCGGTCCCACGCCTTCTCTCCACATGCTTCCAGCAATCCACCAATAAGCAAGCTGACAGACATTCACTGTCTGGCTGCAGGCTGGGTGGCAGGTAGAGAATGCTTCCGTAGGATTGGTGTATGACTCCAGCCATCCACCAACCAGCATGCTGAGAGACATTCACTGCCTGGCTGCAGGCTGGGAGGCAGGAAGGGAATGCTGCACTCTGATTGGTGGAAATTTCCAGCCATCCACCAGTTAGAAAGCTGACGGCCATTTACTGTCTGGCTGTTCTAACTGTGTGCAAATCACAAACAGCGCAGAGGGGCATCATTCTCTACCTGTCTCCCAAGAAGCTCTGGGGGCACCAGCTGGTACATGCTCAAAGGCCGCAGAAATTTTTGCCCTGAGGCAGCTGCCCGACTACTCGTAGTGATTCAAATTCAGTCCCTGTCCTGATGGTTGGGGTTTGTGCACGACTGCAAATGGCCACGGTGAGTTACCCAGTCGCCGGACCTTTCGCAGTGGGAGGAAGGGGTGGGGAGGTGGCGTTCCTTGGCCACGCATGGTGGGGGCAGTGACGTAACTATAGTCCCGCAGCCCCCTTGGTGGCGGGAAGGCGCTGAGAGGGTGTGGGCACCGGGGGGGGGGGGGGGGGGGGGGCTGCAGGACTATTATTACTCACTGCCTTCTGCCGCCGGCGCTTTTGTCTGCACCGGGTCCCAGCTCTCCCGGCTACTGCTGCAGCGCTGCTAATACAAAAAGTGACACTTGGAAAATGGCTGCCCCCATACTGCAGACAGTTTTTCATCTGCTGTATGGGGGCAGCCATTTTCCAAGTGTCACTTTTCATTAGCAGCAGTAGCCGGAAGAGCCGGGACCCGGCGCAGACGGATATGGCAGGAGGCAGGGGCGGATTGGCCATTAAATCTACCGGGAACTTTCCCGGGAGGCCAACGGTAGTGAGGCCGAAAGATGTGCATGCAGCGCAAACAAATAAACAAGACAAATGTACAGCGAGCTCAGCTCACCTCCGGCTGGGCTGACTGCTCAGCGGTAGGCGGCCTCACTTGCAGGCTCAGCCTCAGCCCAGTCCCCGTGTGGCCCCGCCTCCTCCGGCTGTCACTGGTGGCTGCAGTCGGAGTGGAGATTCTTCCTAGAGTGGTCCCGCCTCCTCCCGCCCACTGTTCTCCTCTCAGGCTCTCTCCGTGCGGCGCTGCTGTCCACTGCCCCACCTCCTCCTCGAGTCCTCTATGGTTGTTCCATCAACCACATTAATCGGCGCCCTGCTACTGTATGCGGGACTCGGAGAACAGCGGGCGGGAGGAGGCGGGGCCGCAGGGGGCACTGGGACGGCGACTCAAGAGGACTCGAGGAGGCAGGGCTTGGAGGAGAACAGCGGGAGGGAGGAGGTGTGCTTGGCCGGGACTGGACGCAGGGTCGCAGGTTCCTGTGTGCAGGTGCCAATGCCGCCCCCTGCAGCGAGACCACCAACGCTCCAGCAGGACTATGGAGCCGGGAGCAGGATTGGGAGCAGTGCCAGTGCCCCATCGGAAGAAGCGGCAAACTGAGGCCCGCCCCGGAGTAGTGGCTGTTTGAAGTCACCATCCCTGGTAAGGCGGTCTCTGTGTGACTGTGAATGTTGGATGGGGGATTAATATATGGGGGAGGGGGGGGGGCGTTTACTGGGTCGAAGTATATATTTGCATATAAATGGATGAGGGTGGAGGTAGGTGCATGTATGTATATATGAGACCATCAGTGTATGTATGAGAGCAGCAGTGTATGTATGTATAAAAGTGGTGGTATGAGTGGCAGGGTGTATGTATGTATGTATGAGAGCGGCAGGGTGTATGTATGTATGAGAGCGGCAGGGTGTATGTATGTATGAGAGCGGCAGGGTGTATGTATGTACATTATGTATAAGAGCGGCAGGGTGTATGTATGTACATTATGTATGAGACCGGCAGGGTGTATGTATGTATGTATGTATGTATGAGAGCAGCAGGGACCATGTATGTATGAGAGCGGCAGGATGTATGTATGAGAGCGGCAGGGTGTATGTATAAGGGCGTCAGGGACCATGTATGTATGAGAGCGGCAGGGACCGGGTGTATGTATGTATGAGAGCAGCAGGGACCGGGTGTATGTATATATGAGACCATCAGTGTATGTATGAGAGCAGCAGTGTATGTATGTATAAAAGTGGTGGTATGAGTGGCAGGGTGTATGTATGTATGTATGAGAGCGGCAGGGTGTATGTATGTATGAGAGCGGCAGGGTGTATGTATGTATGAGAGCGGCAGGGTGTATGTATGTACATTATGTATGAGACCGGCAGGGTGTATGTATGTATGTATGAGAGCAGCAGGGACCATGTATGTATGAGAGCGGCATGGTGTATGTATAAGGGCATCAGGGACCATGTATGTATGAGAGCGGCAGGGACCGGGTGTATGTATGTATGAGAGCGGCAGGGACCGGGTGTATGTATGTATGAGAGTGGCAGGGACCGGGTGTATATATGTATGTATGAGATCGTCAGGGACCGGGTGTATGTATGAGAGCGTCAGGGACCGGGTGTATGTATAAGAGTGGCAGGGTGTATGTATGAGAGCGGCAGGGACAGGGTGTATGTATGCATGTATGTATGAGAGTGGCAGGGACCATGTATGTATGAGAGCGGCAGGGTGTATGTATGTATGAGAGCGGCAGGATGTATCTATGAGAGCGGCAGAGTGTACGTATGTATGTATGAGATCGGCAGAGACCGGGTGTATGTATGCATGAGAGCGGCAGGGTGTATGTATGTATGTATGAGAGCGGCAGGGTGTATGTATGCATGAGAGCGGCAGGGTGTATGTATGTATGTATGAGAGCGGCAGGGTGTATGTATGTATGTATGAGAGCGGCAGGGTGTATGTACGTATGTATGAGAACGGCAGGGTGTATGTATGTATGAGAGCGGCAGGGACCGGGTGTATGTATGTATGAGAGCATCAGGGACCGGGTGTATGTATGAGAGCGGCAGGGTGTATGTACGTATGTATGAGAACGGCAGGGTGTATGTATGTATGAGAGCGGCAGGGACCGGGTGTATGTATGTATGAGAGCATCAGGGACCGGGTGTATGTATGAGAGCGGCAGGGTGTATGTATGTATGAGAGTGGCAGGGACCATGTATGTATGAGAGCGGCAGGGTGTATGTATGTATGTATGTATGAGAGCGGCAGGGTGTGTGTATGTATGTATGAGGGCGGCAGGGTGTATGTATGTATGAGGGCGGCAGGGTGTATGTATGTATGAGAGCGGCAGGGACCATGTATGTATGAGAGCGGCAGAGTGTATGTATGTATGTATGTATGAGAGCAGCAGGGTGTATGTATGAGAGCGGCAGGATGTATGTATGAGAGCGGCATGGTGTATGTATAAGGGCGTCAGGGACCATGTATGTATGAGAGTGGCAGGGACCGGGTGTATGTATGTATGTATAAGAGCGGCAGGGTGTATGTATGTATGAGAGCGGCAGGGTGTGTGTATGTATGTATAAGAGCGGCAGGGTGTATGTATGTATGAGAGCGGCAGGGTGTATGTATGTATGAGAGCGGCAGGGTGTATGTATGTACATTATGTATGAGACCGACAGGGTGTATGTATGTATGTATGTATGTATGAGAGCAGCAGGGACCATGTATGTATGAGAGCGGCAGGATGTATGTATGAGAGCGGCATGGTGTATGTATAAGGGCGTCAGGGACCATGTATGTATGAGAGTGGCAGGGATCGGGTGTATGTATGTTTGAGAGCGGCAGGGACCGGGTGTATGTATGTATGAGAGTGGCAGGGACCGGGTGTATATATGTATGTATGAGATCATCAGGGACCGGGTGTATGTAAAAGAGTGGCAGGGTGTATGTATGTATGAGAGCGCCAGGGACCGGGTGTATGTATAAGAGTGGCAGGGTGTATGTATGTATGAGAGTGGCAGGGACAGGGTGTATATATGCATGTATGTAGGAGAGTGGCAGGGACCATGTATGTATGTATGAGAGCAGCAGGGTATATGTATGTATGAGAGCGGCAGGAACCAGGTGTATGTATGTATGTATGTATGTATGAGAGCGGCAGGGTGTATGTATGAGAGCGGCAGGGTTAGGGTGACCAACTCATCCCTTTAATCCGGGACACACATTAATTACACAGGTTCTGTGGCAGTTTAAAACCATTTCTGGAGTCTTGAGGTGTGGCAGTTTTAAAACAAGTGAAAGCCAGCCACAGAACCTGTGTAATTAATGTGTGTCCCGGAGTAAAGGGATGAGTTGGTCACCCTAGGCAGGGTGTATGTATGTATGTATGTATGTATGTATGTATGAGAGCGGCAGGGTGTATGTATGTATGTATGTATGAGAGCGGCAGGGTGTATGTATGTATGAGAGCGGCAGGGTGTATGTATGTATGAGAGCGCCAGGGTGTATGTATGTATGAGAGCGCCAGGGTGTATGTATGTATGAGAGCGGCATGGACCAGGTGTATGTATGAGAGCGGCAGGGTGTATGTATGTATGTATGTATGGATGGATGAGAGCGGCAGGGTGTATGTATGTATGAGAGCGGCATGGACCAGGTGTATGTATGTATGAGAGTGGCAGGGTGTATGTATGAGAGTGGCAGGGTGTATGTATGTATGAGAGCGGCAGGAACCAGGTGTATGTATGTATGTATGAGAGCAGCAGGGTGTATGTATGAGTGCGGCAGGTTGTATGTATGAGAGCGCCAGGGTGTATGTATGTATGTATGTATGTATGAGAGCGGCAGGGTGTATGTATGTATGGGAGCAGCAAGGTGTATGTATGAGAGCGGCAGGGTGTATGTATGTATGAGAGCGGCAGGGTGTATGTATGTATGAGAGCGGCAGGGTGTATGTATGTATGTATGAGAGCGGCAGGGTGTATGTATGTATGTATGTATGTATGGATGAGAACGGCAGGTTGTATGTATGTATGTATGAGAGCGGCATGGACCAGGTGTATGTATGTATGTATGAGAGTGGCAGGGACCAGGTGTATGTATGTATGTATGAGAGTGACAGGGACCAGGTGTATGTATGTATGAGATCGGCAGGGTGTATGTATGTATGTATGTATGAGAGCGGCAGGGACCTGGTGCATGTATTTATGAGAGCCGCCATTATTGATTTGTAGCCGCCCACATGAGGCCACTGCCAGAAATTTTCCAGGGCCACTTTTAGTCCCCAATCCGCCCCTGGCAGGAGGTAACACCCTCCGCAACCCTGCTCCCCTCTGCCGCACCCCACGGCCGTGGCTGACTGCTGTCCCACCACGTGGCTGACTGCTGTTCCACCACGCGGCTGCGCTGAAGGTGACAGGACTCCGGTCCTCACCAGGGCACGGGAGTGATGTTCTCACACTCTCATTGCAGAAATATTTATGAGGTAACGGCTGCACGGGGGACGGGGGGTGTGTGTTTGTTTATCTAGGGGGCACGCCCCTGCATTTTTGGCAGGGGAGCACAGAATTATTAGTTACGCCACTGGGTGGGGGGGGCGATGCGGCAACACAGGTGCTCGGTAAGCTGTTACAAACAGACCAAACATATCAGCTGATCAGTATGACAGGATCTTGTATAGATAATATATTAGGCGCACAAATTGTTGGATTCGGCATAGAGGCACTGGGACTGGCATTGTATTTACCTATAAAGCCTTACGAATATCAGGGGCATCTGTGCTGTGTGGACGTCATGGAAAAAAAATGTGATTACTCCAAGTCAAATATTCTCTGCTGGAAATAAAGAGTTACGACATGTATAAACGTGTATAGATGTGGCAACAACACACAGATGAAATCATACTCCCCTTGTTTTGGAGAAAATATTGTGCCACATATACCCTATCTATTTCTAGACTCAGACAGCCGCCATGTAAAACCAAGGGCCTGGGGCCTCATTCAGGTTTGCGTGCAAAAGCAAAATCGCTCTCTAATGGGCAAAACCATGTGCACTGCAGGTGGGGCAGATGTAACATGTCCAGAGAGAATTACATTTGGATGGGGTGTGCTCAAATTGAAATCTAAATTGCAGGGTAAAAATAAAGCAGCCAGTATTTCCTCTGCACAGAAACAAAATAACTCACCCAAATGTAACTCTCTCTGCACATGTTGCATCTGCCCCACCTGCAGTGCACATGGTTTTGTCCATTAAAGGAGGAGTTTGCTTTTGCAAAACAACCTGAATCCCCCCTGATTCTGTCCCGAGGGTCAATGCCCCCATTACATTATAATGTACTGCTTTTTTGGCCCAGTCCCTGAGAAAATATGAATATGTGAGAGGTAATTTAAAAAAAATCTATGAATAAAACATTTTTTTTTTAAAGAAATTTTTTTTTTCATTTTTTTTCATTTTAAATATTCAGATTTAAAAACTTTTAATCCTTGAAAACATATGATTTATTCAGAAATAAGGCATTATTTTAATTGCTTTCATCTGTAAATATCCATTGATAGATTATACATCCACGATTATTGTTAAGGTGCGTACACACGGGGGGCCATTTTGTGTAATATCGCGGGCAATATGGTGGCTGAGCGAACATATTCCCCCGTGATGATATATCGCTGGGTGCGCGCTCCCGTTTTCTCCCCTGTAGTGATCGCTGGTCGAAGGAGCATCCATTGCTGGGCTCCCGCAGCAGTTTCTTTTTCATCAGCGACCATCTCCGGTTGCTGATGCAAACGGGACACTGAGCGATATATCGCTCATCGCGAGCGATATATCGCTCAGCGATAAATCCCCCCGTGTGTACGGGGCTTTAGGGTTTTTCCCGGCTAGTGGAGATAGCGCAGGTGATTGGAATGTCCGTACAGCTGTACAGTGTACGCTTGTTAGTCACAGTCCTGCATGTTATACAGAGAAGCTTTCCTTTAGTTCAGCGGTTCTCAAACTGTGGGTCCTGACCTCAAAGTGGGTCCTGGCATTCTCAGCATGGGGTCGCGACTCCATGTTGCTGACCATCAGGCTGATGTCTTTTCTAATCTCAGTCAGTGATGAAGGAGGCTGAAAATCTGTTGTATTGTCTGTTATTTTAGACTCCTCACATCATTTTGTGCCTCCACAATGCTGCCATGTATGTGCTGTGTGCTGACTACACATGTGATGTGATGGGTTATGGTATATTAGACTCCTCCCATCACTCTGTGCCTCCACAATGCTGCCATGTATGTGCTATCTGCTGACTACACATGTGATGGGTTATGGTATATTAGACTCCTCCCATCACTCTGTGCCTCCACAATGCTGCCATGTATGTGCTGTCTGCTGACTACACATGTGACCTTCTGCAGTAACTTGCTGGGGTCATGTAATTATTTTTATTATCTGATGGGGTCCCAGAACAAAATAGTTTGAGGACCCCTACTTTAGTTGGATGTCTGTATACTCCAGGGTGCTGGAGAGCCATATTTCGGAGTGTGATTCAGGCATCAGGGGTGGCACTGTGAGTAATGTTCATTCCTACTATACATGGTCCTGGGATATGGTCCAATCCACTGACTCACTGTCCGCAGCCTCCACGTCAGCTGCACTACAAATGTTTACGGCAACTGCCAAGCCCTTCAGATGACACTTGAGCAAAGTATATGTTATGTCAGCGTGGTGAGGATATTACCAGCTCCACCAGAATACACTGAGTGACACGTCGCTCTAGCATCCTCAAAAAGTGTCTGCTGTTGTGTGGGCTATTTTTCATTAGGAGCCAGGAGGAGCGCCAGGACGGCAGACAAGTATATCTGCGCGTTCCGGCGGCGGCGGCAAGCAGAGGGGTAAGGCAGCAGTGCATCACATTGATAACCCCGCAGACCCCCATCGCCCACACTTTTATGCCCCTTTCCCACTGCAGCTCTTAAACGGTAATTTTCTGTTTTTTTAGCCTTTTTAATCGGGTAGAGCTGCAGTGGGAAAGCTCCAGGTTGCTTTACCCGGTTAAAAATACCGGGTTTTTTTAAACGGGTAAAAAGCAGAGTTTTACCCGTTTAAAAGCCGTTTTTTTGGCAGTGGGAAAGGGGTACCCCTTTTACCCGTTAAAAAAAAAACGGCATGGGGTCCCCCCCACTGCCGTAACCAGCACCAGGCTGAAAGAGCCGGGGCTGGTATTAAAAAAAATTTTCCCGCGGCCAAAGCATTCATCCCTACTGACCAGTCAGCCTGGCCAGGGGCCCTGGGGGAGTGGGGATCCCCCCAATGAAGGGGTCCCCCCCCTCCAGGACTTACCTGACCAGGCTGAAGCCTGGTGCTGTCCCCGAAGCCCCTGGGTAGTGGCCATCGGGCTGATGGAATGGTGTAAAAAAATTGAATAAAAACTATTGTCTTTTACTGTGGAACTATGAGTCCCAGCAAGCCTCCCCCGCAGGCTGGAACTTGGAGAACCACAAGTCCCAGCCTGCGGGGCATTAAATTGCCCGCTGGCACTTGTAGTTCCACAGTAAAAGAAATAGTTAAATAAACAAACTGACACACGTGAAAAATAAAAGTTTAATACATACATTACACAAACACACTGAAACTTACCTATCTTGAGCCCGTAGGTAGCCTTCAGTCGGTGTCGGCATCAGGTATCGGCATCCTCCTCCGGTGTCAGTGTCCGGTTCCGACGCAATCCATAGGTGTAGCTGTGGAAGGAAACTATACTTACAAGTGTCCTCCGGCGAAGATCACGTCCTCTTCTTTCCATGTAGCATCCCCGGGACGTGGCAAAATAACAAACCGGTATAACGCGAAACCCACGGACTGTGAGCAGGAGCCGCACGGTGTTTGTTTACATCGTGCGGCTCCGCCCCTGAATGCCGCTATTTGCCGCCTTGCGGCCTAGCGGCCAATGATTGACACCCTACGCCCATTTAGGGGAGGGAACCATGTGCTTCTGGGAGTACCCCAGGGCAGGCATTCACCGGCCATTGGGAGGGAGGGTCAGTGATGTCAGCAGCGGCCTCCTTCTCCTCACGGCCTTCACAGCACTGAGTAAGTCTAGACTTACTATGAGGGTAAAACCATTCTCTGATGAGTGATTCTGAATGGATTTCTCCTCATGTGTATGCATACGCAGCCATGCACATGGATGGGATTTCACCTAGGCAGGGTGGCAGGGGGGAACTTAGGGTGGTATTCAATGTTTAGGTCACGGCGGTTGAGCTTGCTCGACCGCTGTGACCCTGTCCCGTTCTCGGTCAGCTCGACCGAGAACATGCAGATGGGATTCAATGTCCCGCCTGCTGGGAAGGGAGAAGGGGGCGTGGCCGTGAGTTGCGGCCGGGAAGAGGCAAGCTGCAGCCAGCAGCTCGCCAGTTCCTGGCCGTACTCGGCAGAACGAGGCCGACAGCTAGTGAAGTCAGGCTCGTTCTGCCGAGAAACCCTGCTCAATGCTGTCGGGGAAGACAGCATTGAATACATAGAAACATAGAATTTGACGGCAGATAAGAACCATTTGGCCCATCTAGTCTGCCCCTTTTTTTTACCCTTCAGGTAAACTCAACCCTTTTTAATCCTTATTTCTTTGTAAGGATATTCATATGCCTATCCCAAGCATGTTTAAATTGTTCTACTGTCTTAGCCTCTACCACCTCTGATGGGAGGCTATTCCACTTATCCACTACCCTTTCTGTGAAGTAATTCTTTCTAACATTTCCCCTGAACCTACCTCCCTCCAGTTTCAGTGCATGTCCTCGTGTTTTATTACTTGTTTTCCTTTGAAGAAAATTTCCCACCTGTACTATGTTAAAACCCTTGATATATTTGAAGATTTCTATCATGTCCCCCCTTTCCCTTCTCTGCTCCAAACTATACATGTTAAGATCTTTTAGTCTATCCAGGTAAGTTTTGTGATGTAGGCCATGAACCGTTTTAGTTGCCCTTCTTTGTACACTCTCCAATGTATTTATATCCTTCTGAAGATATGGTCTCCAGAACTGGACACAGTATTCCAGATGAGGTCGTACCAATGACCTATAAAGTGGCATTATTACGTCTTTTTTTCTGCTACTGATTCCTCTCCCTATGCAACCAAGCATCTGACTAGCCTTCCTCATTGCTTTGTTACATTGCCTCCCTGCCTTTAAGTCACTTGAAATAGTGACTCCTAGATCTCTTTCCTCCATTATAGTACCCTTGATACTATATTGAGCCTTTGGGTTTTTGAGTCCCAAGTGCATGATTTTGCATTTTTTAGCATTAAACTGTAGTTGCCATTCTCTTGACCAATTCTCAAGTTTACTTAGATCATCAGTCATTTGATTTACCCCTCCTGGTGTGTCTACTCTGTTGCATATCTTTGTATCATCTGCAAAAAGGCATACTTTCCCTTCAATACCATTTGCAATGTCACTAACAAAGATATTAAAAAGCACTGGTCCAAGTACAGATCCCTGGGGTACTCCACTGGTAACATGTCCCTCCATAGAATGCACTCCATTTACTACAACTGTCTGTTTCCTATCCTGCAACCAGGTTCTTATCCATTTAATTGTTTTATAATCCAATCCCACACTTTCAAGTTTATTTTGCAGTCTGCGATGTGGGACAGTGTCAAATGCCTTACTAAAGTCTAGATATGCCACATCTACAGCCCCCCCTTCATCTAGTATTTTGGTCACGGAGTCAAAAAAGTCAATGAGACTTGTTTGGCATGATCTCCCTGCAGTAGAACCATGCTGTTTTGGATCCTGTAAGTTGTTTAATTTAAGATATTCCACTATTCTTTCTTTTAATAGTGTTTCCATTATTTTCCCTACTACTGATGTAAGGCTCACTGGTCTGTAGTTACTTGCTTCTTCTTTGCTTCCGCTTTTGTGCAGTGGAACTACATTTGCTTTTCTCCAGTCCTCTGGAACTGCACCTGTATCTAGTGACTGGTTGAATAAATCTGTTAATGGCGCTACCAACACATCTTTTAGTTCTTTTAGTATCCTTGGATGCACTCCGTCTGGCCCCATTGATTTATCCACTTTCAGTCTTGAAAGTTCTGTTAGGACTTTCTCCCTAGTAAATGTACCTCCATCTACCTTATTTTTATGAATGTCCTTGCAACTTAACTGTGGTCCCTTCCCTTCTCCTTCTATAGTGAATACAGAGCAAAAGTAATTATTTAGATGAACTGCAATTGCCTTGTCTCCCTCCACCAAATTCTCAGTGTCTGTCCGCAGTCTTATTATTCCTCCATTTGATTTTCTCCTTTCACTTATATACTTAAAAAAAGTTTTGTTTCCTTTATCTACCGACTGAGCCATTTTCTCCTCAGCTTGTGCCTTGGCACGCCTGTTCACTTTCTTAGCCTCTTTGCGTCTGGCAAGATACACTTCTTTGTCATTATTATTTTGAGTCTGCTTGTATGTCCTAAAGGCCATCTTTTTTGCTTTTACACTAGTTGATACCTCTTTAGTAAACCACACTGGCTTCCTTTTCCTGGTACTTTTCTTAACCCTTTTGATACAAAGGTCCGTTGCCTTTAGTATTGCACTTTTTAATTTTCTCCACCTCTCCTGCACTCCTTTCAAGTTCATCCAATCCGCTAATGAGTCACTTAAAATCTCCCCATTTTTGCAAAGTCAGCCTTCCTAAAATCCAACACCTTAGTTTTTGTGTGACTGGAGTTGAACCCTGCCTTGATACTAAACCATACTGCTTGATGATCACTGGATCCCAGGTTCTCACCCACATATATGTCTGATATCCTGTCACCATTTGTGAGTATTAAATCTAATATTGAGTCTTTGCGAGTAGGCTCCCTCACCAATTGCTTGAGAGAGGCTCCCTGTAGGGAATTTAGAAATTTGCCACTTGTAGATGATCTTGCAAAAGACTCCTCCCAATTCACATCAGGTAGATTAAAGTCTCCCATGATTATGACTTCTCCCTTTAAAGCCATTTTAGTGACATCAAGCAATAGGCTCCTGTCCAAATCCTGCCCCTAGCCTGGTGGCCTATAGATGACCCCAGTACGAATAATGTCCTTCTCCCCCATTTCTATGGTCACCCAAAGGGCCTCAGTTTTTTCTTCAATGTTTTGTATTAAAGTAGCATTTATGTTTTTCTTTACATACATTGCTACCCCTCCTCCGATTCTTCCCATTCTGTCCTTCCTAAATAAATTGTATCCTGGTATAGCTAAGTCCCAGCCATGACAAGCCATCCATCATCGCTGGATCTGCTGGTAAAACCAGCAGATGAAAGACCTTTCTAGCGATGATGCGGGAGCGCGCATCATCGCTAGTCGGGGGTCGCTGTCCCATACACACTAATCGATTTTCATCTGAAAATCGGTCAAAACGCCTGTTTTGACCGATTTTCAGGTGAAAATCATCAAGTGTGTATGGGCCTTTAGAATATAGTGAGTCTGTTCAGGTCAGGCTACACCTGAACACTAACGGGCAAATGGTCAAAGGAGATAATTTGCACTGTGTTTGAGTAGACATCAGGCAGAATGCAACACTAAACTATGCTTCACTGAACAACTTCCCCAAACAAGTAATAACAATTACAATCAATTCATTAAATCAGAACTTTTCAAATCATACAAGAGTGAAGAGTGAATAGGGCCCGGCGGCCATCTCCCCGTTCGGCGATTTAATACCCCCATTAAACTTTTGAATTGGCCTTATAGTGCTTGTTTTCTTGCTCACCTCACATTGTCTAATTTCCAGATCTCCATGAAGGGCGTGTTTTACAACTCCCCTGACAGTGTATGATATCCAGATCTCCTTACTGTGTAAAATGTGAAAGATCTCCTCACAGTGCATTTCCCTCTATAGAAGGCTTTTGCTGGGTTTCTTTGGGCACATAAATGCTTTATTGAAAGATTTTTCTTTATATATAAATGGCAGCAAATAATTACTTTTGTTGTTGTTCTTTAATTGCAGCACCTCCACCCCCCCCCACCCCCCGTTAGTAAGGGACAACAGATAGAAACACCACAAGAAAGTTATTAGAGTGTGCAAACCATACAGTACCACCCAATTCAATAATAAAAATAATCAGAATTCACACTGACAACGATCCTCATACATTCGATCTTGCAAGTTTTCGCAATAAGATGCACAATCCGTTAAGATAAATATTATTTTATTTCAAATAGATACTGACGCGTTTCATCAGAATGACTTCACCAGGGGTAAAACTGATCTCATCCAATCATCAGATCGTCTAAAAATTCATTAGCGGACCTGGTGCCCAATTCAGACCTGGTCGCATGGTTGCGAATTCACAGCAGGCAGCGTTCAGTTAAGCCGCCACCCTGTACCATTGAAATCCCACCTTGCGAATTAATGTGCTGGCTGTGTGAATGGATGTGTGTGGCTGCACAACTGTTCGCACCTGTGCAAATATGTCCTGGGCTACGCAAAGTTAAAAACCCCCAACCCTTCCTTACCCCTCCACATGCTGCGTCCGCCGCCGGTCCTGTTTGCGCTCCTCGAACTCCTGCTAATGAAAACTGACCCTCACAAAATGGCTACCCCTTATAGCAGACCGTTTTTTTAGGATGCTAGAGGAGGCCTTCTCTACCATCCTCAAAATTTGTCTGCTGTATGGCAGCCATTTTGTGACGGTCAGTATTTATAAGCAGCAGGAGCCATGAGAAGAGCCGGGACCACAGTCAAGTAGCTCTGCGGGTCCCGGCCACAGACGCGGCCAAGCCCGGCAGGCATCAGCGGCTTAACAATAGCCCCGTAGAACCAGTGGCGGAACTGCCGGAGGCAATGGAGTCACCTGCCGCCGGGCGTCTGCCCGGAGGGGGCACATCTCTATTGCCTCCGGCTCCGCTGTACTCACAGCCCTGCATCCCTCCCTCTCGAAGTAGAGGAGCAGGAGGGACCCATCTTCTGCCAGCGGCGATTACCTCTGCTGCTGCAGCCTCCGGGTGGTCGGGGCAGCACACAGCAATCTGCAGTGCACTACTGGGTAAAAAAATCCCAGGAGGCACTGCAGTGGGGTCAGAGGAACATGTGCTGAGCTGTGATTGGAGGAGAGCCCAGCACATGCTCCTCTGTCGTTCTAGACATATTCAGCAGCAGCAGGAAATGGGTCCCAGCCAGCACACAGCACCCAATGCAACTTTCAACAGCCACTACCCTGCAGGCACAGGAGGAAACTCCTCACTGTGAGCAGCTACAACCAGCCACAGCCAGGAGCACCTTCCCCATCACTTCCCCTGCTATGGCTCACACAGGTCAGTGACATTACACAGTAGTGTAGTGGAGCTTATACAGAGCAGGGGAGGAGCAGGGAGTGGGTTACAGCCTGTCTCCTAACCCTAGCCTCCCCTCCTGCAGCCTTATCCTAACCTCTCCCCCAACCCTAGCCTCCCCTCCTACAGCCTTATCCTAACCTCTCCCCTTCTGCAGCCTTACTCTAACCTCTCCCCCAACCCTAGCCTCCCCTCCTGCAGCCTTATCCTAACCTCTCCCCTGATGCAGCCTTATCCTAACCTCTCCCCTGATGCAGCCTTACCCTAACCTATCCCCTAACCTCTCCCCTGATGCAGCCTTACCCTAACCTCTCCCCTAACCTCTCCCCTCCTGCAGCCTTATCCTAACCTCTCCCCTGATGTAGCCTTACCCTAACCTATCCCCTAACCTCTACCCTCCTGCAGCCTTACCCTAACCACTCCCCTAACCCTAGCCTCCCCTCCTGCAGCCTTATCCTAACCTCTCCCCTCCTGCACCCTTACCCTAACCTATCCCCTCCTGCAGCCTTATCCTAACCTCTCCCCTGATGCAGCCTTACCCTAACCTATCCCCTAACCTCTCCCCTGATGCAGCCTTACCCTAACCTCTCCCCTAACCTCTCCCCTCCTGCAGCCTTATCCTAACCTCTCCCCTGATGTAGCCTTACCCTAACCTATCCCCTAACCTCTACCCTCCTGCAGCCTTACCCTAACCACTCCCCTAACCCTAGCCTCCCCTCCTGCAGCCTTATCCTAACCTCTCCCCTCCTGCACCCTTACCCTAACCTATCCCCTCCTGCAGCCTTATCCTAACCTCTCCCCTGGTGCAGCCTTACCCTAACCTATCCTCTAACCTCTCCCCTGATGCAGCCTTACCCTAACCTCTCCCCTAACCCTAGCCTCCCCTGATGCAGCCTTACCCTAACCTCTCCCCTAACCCTAGCCTCCCCTCCAGCAGCCTTACCCTAACCTATCCTCTAACCTCTCCCCTCCTGCAGCCTTACCCTAACCTCTTCCCTCCAGCAGCCTTACCCTAGCCTATCCCCTAACCTCTACTCTCACAGCCATACTTTGTGGTACTTGCGGCACTGGCATCATCAATTCACATATCTATCTACCTATCGGACGGGGGCACCAACATTTATCTTGCCTCCGGGCAACTGGGACAAACTTATGCCACTGCGTAGAACAGCGGTGTTACTATAGCACCGCAGCCCCCGCCACCGCGGGGGGGGGGGCGCTGTGCATGTGGGGGCGCCGGGAGCTGCGGTGCTATAGTTAACCCCCCCCCCCAATCCCCCGCAGACTTACCTATCTTGCTGGTGCCAACGGCTCCGTTCTCCTGCTGAGGACCACCACAAAATGGCCACCCTCATATAGCACACAGTTCTCTAAAACTGTCTGCTGTATGGGGGCGGCCATTTTCTGGTGGTGCTCAGCAGAAGAACGGAGCCGCCGGGACCAGTGCGATAGGTAAGGCTGTGGGGGATTGAGGGGGGGTTTGCATGGGCGGCGGGGTAGGGGTGCTTGGCGGGGCGGCGGGGCGGGGCGCCCAAAACAAAGCTACACCACTGCCGTAGAAACTTATTCACAAAGTCATTTTTTTAAATGTATAACCGTAAGCAAGGATGATGTTTACCATGAAACGAAGCCTGTTATCTGGGGTTTTCCTTTGTTCTATCTTCATTCCACTGTAACATAAGACCCCCACAATCTATAACTAGGGGCCTGTATGCGTCCCCCACTGGGAATGAGATAGATTTCTGCTCTGCAAGAATTAGGTTCAGCTCAGTTTCTTCTGGGAAGATGAAATTAATAGATATTAAGATTTAAAGTGTTCCTTAGCCAGACCCCCGCTGTTTATATCCCACACGGATCACTTGTCAGCTGCGTCTTGGCTGCTCTTCTCATGTCATAACATTGGGATTTGTTTGTTCTGCGGCTGTTGGTGCCAGAGTTCTCTGACTGATCTCCAGCCAGCAGGACCCAATGTTGCAGGAATTCTCTGCGTGAGTCTGCTGACTGCCCAGTGACTGCCATCTCCATCCACCAGCGATGTGACCATGTCGGCAACCATTTAGATTAGAACACGTTGGTGGCAGTTGTGCAAACGATGAGATACTGTTACTTCGCGTTCTATTGATGACCAATGTGAATATATAGTTCTACTAGTAAGCCCGCTCGAAGCCAATGCTTCGAAAGTTAGTCTGCTTCCTTGTGATTGTTGCCTCTGTGTTTGTGCATGTGTGAGAGAGAAAAATATGTTGTTTCCCTCGCTGTCAACAGATGGCAGTGTTTCGGAGACACCCAATCAGACACTAGACTAATGCTGGCCACACATCAGACCAACTTTCCTCCAACCATCCAACTAGTTGGTTGGATGGAATAAAAACCTGGTACTGGATAGGAGCAAATGTAATTTGTAATTAAGTCATTTGTTTCCCAAATCGGAAAATGGACAACACCTGTCACTCAGACAATGTACTGTAGTTGGACCTATTTGATTTAAACAATATCACTGAATGTTTTTGTCCATTCTCCTAAGTTTTGAGAAAATTTCTTATTGCCATTTGTCCCCATACAGTACCAGATTTTCATTCCAACCAACCAACTAGTTGGATGGTTGGAGGAAAGTTTTCTGATGTGTGGCCAGCATTATAGATGATGCAGGGTCATAACAGCTTTACGGTTCCTTGTAATGGAAACTCCCCATAAGTGAATGATGTCATGTTGCCTTGTCATGTGTCGACATATTGCATGTCGGTCTTTTGGGGTAGACTGTCTATCTAGACACTGTAGATTGAACCAGAACCAAACTCAACATACCACCACCAAGAGTAGTCGCTCATATGCTAACTTGACCCACACGTTCAGGTGATGCTACTGCCCCCCGATAGGGAGGTACAGCCAACTACCAGTGAATGAAGGGAGTGTAACCAAAATAACATTAGCTGGTGCAAGCCAGGAGGAGAGCCGAGACTGCAGACAAGTAGATATACGGGTCCCGTCCACAGACCCGGCGACAAGCAGCGGGGTAAGACAGGGCAGTGTAGCACATCGATAGCCCTGGTGCCAACTCACTCAGCACCAGTGGAGTAGCGCGCCCCCCCCCCCCCCACGGAAAATATCGGTGCCCCCCTACCCCTAAATTTAACACTGCGTCCCCTGCCCTGTCTTATAGTACCTGTCCCAGCCGTCACTCTGTGGCCGCTGGCCGAGAGCCGCAGATCTACTAGCAGACCAGCGCTCCTCCTGGCTCCCTATGACAAAATGTCCATCACAAAATGGCCACCCCCTACAACAGACAGTTTTTAAGGATGCTAGAGGAGGCCGTTGCTGCCTCCTCTAGCATATTAAAAAGTTGTCTGCTCTAAGGGGGCAGCCATTTTGTGATGGACATTTTGTCTTAAGGAGCCAGGAGGAGCGCCGGACTAGTAGATCTGCGGCTCCCGGCTGGTGGCCACAGAGTGACGGCTGGGACAGGTACCCTGCAGGTAGCGGCAGCATTACAATAGCTCTGCAGACCCCGGCGCCCACACTTACTTGGCGTATCCCCGCTGCCGCGGGGTCTGCAGCTCTTTTGTTACGCCAATGCTCAGCACCTTCCCGCGACCGCAGGGTCTGCGGGGCCTTTGTTACACCACTGTATTATAAGCATCTCCCTCCCCTCCTCTTCAGTGCATGTTGCCATAACTGTATGCTCTGTATTATAGAAATATGCCAGAAATGCTTCTCCACTACTTCCAGTGCTATTTCTCTTGTTTCCTGACTCAGGAATGTGTCATGAAACAGGGAGACGGCCAATCCCCTTCTGTGGCACAGACATGTGTTCAAAATACCGTGTCCGAGGCTTTCACACTGCAAAATGGATTGGCTTTGAACCTTGTAGGATCTTTCTTTTAACACGGTTTAAATTACTGGGTTTTCTGACCCGGTATTTTGAATATGGAGCTTTCACACTGCACCAAGAACTGGGTTGACACACTTCAGCTGTGTGTTATAGCTGCGGTGTGATTATTTGTAACTACACAGTTTGTTCTATCACTATTTCCATTTGTAATGCGCAACAGCATTTGCAGCGCTAGAACCTTGTAGTAATAATACCACAGGTGATGGCAATCATACGTATAATAAGAGGGAAGTCTGGGAGCAGAGCATAGTGTACCCAATGGAATGGGTCATGTGACAGGTGGCAGTCTAATAGGTGTGTATGTGATAGGAGGACATACAGTATAATAAGCTGGTAAGCTCAGGCCAGTAAAACGCTGTAAATTGTGTTTGTTAAATCCATTCAATCCATTTGCACAGATAATCAGGGTATTAGTAACATGTGATGCAGCTGCCAAACCAGGTGTTACTGTAGCTGCTAATTTTTGACAGCTGTTTATTTTCTCCTAATGAGACCTTTCTTTGGAACAGGCGGATGCTGGCAGATACACCTTACAAATACCACGTAACTGCATACGTATTGGTTGGGAGGGTTTCAGGTTCTGAGAGCAGTGTAGATTTTCATTATTTATTACCAGTTATATATCGCAGCGCTGCACAGAGAATATTAGAACAGTCACATGCCAATCCCGGGATTCAGGATTGAAAAATGCTCAATCCCGGGATTCCCGGGATTGGCATCCCTAATAATAAAAAAATGCCCTGGCCACCCACTATTTACTTACAGTGGGAGCCAGGCGCAGCCTGGAGCCGGGTATGCTGAGTGGGCGGGCTGCTTGCTGGATCGCCGCCGTGTTGGTAGGCCAGGAGCCGGGAAGGTTGGGTGAGCAGGCTGTGAGGCTGTGCCCTGTGCAGCGTGACCTCTGACCTCGTCACGCAGCGCAGTACAGCACTGCCTGGTATGGGAGAAGCCGGGCAGCGTCTGAGCGAGTGCTCAGACGCTGTCCGGAATTAGACTGCGCATGCACAGTCTAATCCTGAAATCTCGGGATTGGAAAATCCAATCTTGGGATTGAAATTCTGGCGTTTTGGGGGCCAAATCCGATTGGCCATCCTAGTCACATCGGCTAGGCCCAGTGGAGCTTACAATCTATATTCCCTACCACATGTACACACACACACAGACATTCTAGGGTTAATTTTGTTTGGAGCCAATTAACCTACCAGTTTATAAACCGCTGAGCGCCTGATGCCCCTCACCAGTCAACAAACCTTGAACCCAAAGCACCATCTCCTCCCCTTCTTTCCCCTTTTGTAACCTTCCCCTTGTACCTGAAAAAAACAGTCGGAGTCTAGTATTTTTGGCGAATTAAATGGTCACAATTTATTAACTTGATTTCAGATTTACTGTTACTTAATTTGGGTGGCAAAGATAGCACTGCGGTCCACCAGCCCTTATCAACTGAATCATGTAACCGCCTGGGGGGCCGGGATCCCCTTCTCGCAACTGACGACCTGTACCCGTGGGTGATCCCGTTTTGCCACCCGAGGCCAGGCCTGGCGCCCTCCTTGGCTGGCCCGCAGTACTTCCGCCCCCGACGCCAGGCCTAGCGCCATACCATGGCTGGTCCGCAGTACTTCCGTCTGCTGCTTTGCCTTCTTGAAGTTGCTTAATGTTGTTCCTTCTTCCTCTTGTGGTGGGTGGGTGGGTGGGTGAGATCCTTGCGGGGGGTTGCTTCTGAGTGTAATGACCCCCTTCCTGCAAATTTACTGTTACTTAATTTGGGTGGCAAAGATAGCACTGCGGTCCACCAGCCCTTCTCACAACTGAATCATGTAACCGCCTGGGGGGCCGGGATCCCCTTCTCGCAACTGACAACCTGTAACCGCTGGGTGATCCCATTTTGCCCCCCGACGCCAGGCCTGGCGCCCACCTTGGCTGGCCCACAGTACTTCCGACGCCAGGCCTAGCGCCATACCATGGCTGATCTGTAGTACTTTCGTCTGTTGCTTTTCCTTCTTGAAGTTGCTTAATGTTGTTCCTTCTTCCTCTTGGGGTGGGTGGGTGGGATCCTTGCTGGGTTTGCTTCTGAGTGTAATGACCCCCATCCTCCCCCTTCCTTAAGTATGGCCTATCCCCTGGGGAGGGGCCATTTACCTTTTGTCCTTCCCCTTATCTTCCCTCTTGCTTCAAGCTGGCACCTACCCTACCTGCCTTCCCCCTGCAGCAATTATGTCTCTTTTTTGTGGTGCACAGGCTGAGCGTTTATACTCATTCGTTGCTATTTGCAGCTCATTCTCTTTTATAGTAATGTGAGAGGAAACCGGAGTACCCGGAGAAACCCAGTTAAGCACAGGGAGAATATACACAGTTAGGGCCATGGTGGGAATCAAACCCATGACCTCAGTGGTGTAACCATTACACCATCTGTACTGCCATATGATTATTTTTATTGTCATTATCTTTTAACTATAAATTATTCTGTTTTGTACATGACCTAACTCTAATAGGATACAGGTCGACAGGGGCAAATGAAATAAAACCCCCTTACTGACCCCACAAAGACAGCGTGCACTAAATACATATGTAAACGATGTGTGTGTGTCTGGCACAGAATGATGGTCTCTGGGAGCACTGGAAGGAAATGTTGTGTGTTTGGTGCCTTCTCACTGACCACAATAACAGCTGAGGACGCCAGAGCTGTACTGTGTGGTGATAGAAATAGATGGGTGAGCAGAGTTCGGAGAGCTATATTTTACTTTGTGCCTCCTCTGTGGTGAATTCACTTCCGCAGCCACGTGTCCTCCCCATATGGAGTGCTGACTACTAGGTGGCTCAGTGTGCAGATGAATAGTCATGGCAATGGCCCTTATTCTGATTGACGCGGACTTTACCGCATACTTTCGGATCGCGTCTTTTCGGCGTCTGCGCATGCGTGGAGAACGCAACGCGCATGTGCCACGCCTTGACTCCGTACCTGTTCGGCCAAATGCCGTACAAAACTGTTCCCCGCAATCAGTCGGGAAATATGGGCGTATTATGGGCGTCATGCGGAATGACACATGGGCGTAGTTTCAAAGTGGGCAAAACGGGGCGGAAACATGGGCGGACACGGGGGAGTACACTTATGTTGGGGGGCGTACATTCGGATACCACTCCGAATGTACACGATCAAAAAGGGAAGAAATGTGCGGTGTCCACAAGTGTACTATTGCTTTGCGGACACCACTCGTTCATGCGGTAGGCGAACGTACGCCTAATGACTACAAGCATTAACACCTGAACCCAATAGAATCGACTCCTTTACTCATTACTCACTAATAGGACGCGTGTCAGTGCTTTAATTGAAACCATTGCACTTAAATTGCTGTAAGGGTTAATGTGTGCAATGCATGTGTTAGGCATGCTTGTAAGGATATATTGGCATTTAATTGATTCCAATTCCAAATAAGCAGTTTTTTATGAGGATAGGTAATTGAATAAGTGGGTCATGTGATGTCTTGCAGAAGATACTTAATAGTGGGTTGTTTGGCGTAAATACTCCGCTTACGGGCGGTAGCACCGCTTGGCTCCCGGTCGGATGCGGTATTTCCGAGCATACTCTGTAATACTCTGTAATACCGTGCATAATCGGAGTGTTTCTCCCGCACACGCATGGTTTGTATGTCGTCCGTAAACACGCCCTGTTCTTAAAGAGTGAGTCCGTCCGAATGCGGAGGACACGTGGGCGTTTCTACGGACGATGGCCGCATGCGGCAAAACACCGTGGCGTGCGGACCGCTCCGTAAGAATGCAGGAATATCCGCACCGATCAGAATAAGGGCCAATACTGGGATCGTGAATCCTCTAATGTCCATATTAGATACACCTTACTCAAGGGCCCCTTCACCATCACTTATTGTAAGTGAGAACTGTCTCTTTTACTTTCATCTATAGAACACACATATTGTGGCTAATTATTCCACTGGTATTATTCCACTGGATTCCACTAATTATTCCACTGGAGGATTACCCCACAGCCCCCCAATGCAGGAGGCTTACCCCACAGCCTCCAATGCAGGAGGATCACCTCACAGCCCACAATGCAGGAGGATCACCTCACAGCCCCCAATGCAGGAGGCTCACCTCACAGCCCACAATTATAGCTGCCTACCCTCCTGCATTCTGCAGGAGATTCCTTGAAAACAGCAATCTCCCTCTCTCCCTCATTAGTCTAACAATCTCCCTCATGTCACCTAGCCCACATTACACTGTTACATTGTTTTGGGAAAAAGGAATGAGCGATAGATACATTTACATTGAATCATCTGCACCATTTCCCAGCACTTTACCAAGTATAGTAGCTCTTACTAACTGCTTTGGGGCTCATCTACAATTGGATAGAAGTCATTTGAAATTACACACCAACACTTCTAGGTGCCACATTCACAATCTCTTTTAACAATCTCTCCATATATGGAAGTAGACACGCCCTTTGGGTGGAATATGACACGCCCCCTCAATGGGGTGCTTTGCAAAATTTTATTACCAACTATAATCTAAACTAGTCTTGAAACTAGTTGTCAAAAGTAGGCAAGTATGTCCCCAATGCGGGGCTCCTACCTCACAGCCCTCAATGCAGGAGGCTTGGCCCCACATTTTTTCCCTATGGGAAGAAAGATCAGATCCCTTCACCCATGCCACCCCTCTCTTTGCTCATGCTTGAACTCTGGTCATGCATACATGCTATCACTAATGCTGCGTTCTCATTGCCACCCCTGCAAAATCCCGGGTTTTTGTTCCCATGTTTTTGGCGGGGCACAGAGCATCTTAGCTCTACATACTGCACCTTAGACCCGGAAAATTCCAGTGTCTGCCCCGTTCACACTGCTTCCCCTGGTATGCCTGCCATCAAGTGTGTGGCATCTAAGAGCAGCTTTGATTGGCTGTTTAAAAAGCAGCTTTGAGCAATGCAATGAACTTGCATTTTTTGCATTTTGTGAGAAAAACCCGGGTCTAGTCTGTTCACACTGCCATACACTCGTGTATTACCCAGGAAAAACCCTGCAAAACCAGTGTGTAATTCCCAGGGCATAACACCCGGGAATTTCACAAAGACCCTTTCACACAGAGACGCGACACAGGAAATTACTGCTTGCCCTGGCAAATACCCGGGTTTTTGCGGCAGTGAGAACGGGGTATAACTAGCACCATAGCTGTCAGTAATAGGGCACATTGGGACAGATGATTTTCGGAGCAGCTGTCCCTCACACCGAAAATCTTTAACTACATGGTATTCAGCCGATTCCTTAATTCAAAGCCACTCGTGAAGCATATTCAATAGTATCCGGGGCACATTCATAAGTATGCCCAATAATGTCAGATATATAACACATTGCATTGATTTAATGCTGCCCTGGGGGGAACAGTTCTGTGTGGATTTAGTTACTGTAACAAGAAGTACTTAAGGCCCCCATACATTAGTCCGACTTGTCCTAGGGACAAGTCGGACCTGATTTCACCCTGCAGCTCCCCGGGAGGGGGACACACGATTAGGCACTTGATGTGCCAAGGTTTGCATATGATAAATCGCATGGATTTATCATATGCAGACCCCGGGGAGCTGCAGGAGGAGGGAGCCATGCGGGGACATCAGTGGGCGGGGATGCCGGCTAATAGAGAGCCGAGCAGGGGGAGGCTGCATAGGGAGCCGGGCAGGAGGCACTTGAAGCTGTTGTGGTGGGGTGACAGTGAGAGCAGGGCGCCGGGCAGGGAGGATGACGCTGGCTGCGGTGGGAGCCGGGAGGAACAGATAACTTGAAAAAAAAAAAAAAAACCATACCAAAGACTAGCAAGCCATTAATTGGCCTCTCAGCCAATCAATGGATTGCTAGTCATCTGTATGGGCTTTTTTTTTTTTTCTCAAGTTATCTGTTCCTCCCGGCTCCCGCCGCAGCCAGCATCATCCTCCCTGCCCGGCTCCCTGCTCCCGCTGTCACCCCACCACAGCAGCTTCAAGTGCCTCCTGCCCGGCTCAATATGCAGCCTCCCCCTGCTCGGCTCTCAATAGCCGGCAACCCCCGCCCGCTGTCATCCCCCGCATGGCTCCAGGGCTGGGCTGCACATAAGATTTAGCAAATCTTATGTGCAGCCCGTCCGACCTCCCGACCCCGATCCGATGCGCATGGGACCGCGCATCGGATCGGACGGGGTGTCTGCAAGTGCGATCGTGCCCAAATCGCATAGTGTATGGGGGCCTTTAGGTCTTAGGGCTGCATTTATCAAACAATATCTGCGGCTAAATCCCTGAAAACACGTTTTTGGGGGTTAACCGCAAATATTACCCTAATGTACCAAGGGGGCCGCAGCAGGAATCTCCAATCCCTGCTGCGATCCTCCCTGCATTGCCGCCGACCACCTCCCCCATAGGTTTCTATGGGGGATGCGAAGCTGCCCGATGTATTAACATCGGGCAGCAGCGCATCGCATACCTGAGCTATCGCCATTCTGAGATGTGATAGCCTATGAGCTACTGATCGCGCTGCCGCCGGAGCAGCGGGGGGTCAGCGCTAACCGCGCATGCACAGAGCCCCCAGCTTCCGGCTGAGCGCATCGCAGGGACGGGCTCCTTTCGAAGCCATGTCCCTGCACCTCGCAGGTGATACATTTAGGTGATAGGATCACATTTTACAATGCGATCCTGGGCGGTAAATGCGATTGATTATAAATGGGCCCCTTAGGGTACTAGTTGCATCAAGCTTCATAAAGTGATAAAGTGGAGAGTGATAAACAACCAGCCAATCATCTCCTAACTGTCATTTACCATGTAACATGACAGTTGATGGCTAATTGGCTGGTTGATTTTGATTTGTTTGAATAACATAGATATAAACTTCTCTTAGATATAATGAGCAGGGAATAGAATATTATAACCAGCATCTGATAATAGGACCCATGAAGGGAGAGCATTCGGTTTAGCTAGGGGTTACGATAAGCTGTCAGTCTGTGAGGGTATCAGGGGCGCCCCAGAGGCAGAACATCAGCTTCCCATTACATTATTATATTATATTTTCTCTGCTCCATACATGCTGGTACTGGTAGTAAAGACACACATTTTATCTCCTTTCTCAACCAGATGTACAGGAATGGTACAGACTTGTGTCAGAACGCCTGGGGGACGTCCTTCGCGGTCAGTGATTCCCCATGCCGCTGCCTGGACATGACTCACACAGATGGGAATGTGGTCAAATTCATTCTGGAGAATGAGGTCACCGCAGAGAGTAGCGAGGAACAGGCCTGCAACCTCCGACAGCCAGGGCCCCAGGACAAGGGGGAGCCTGATGGGGATGAGGATGACTGAGTACAGGTACAGTACAATGCCCAGCAGGCATTTGCCTAGGGCGCTGGCCACTGGAGAGCGGCAGTTCGCCCCTCGCCCCCAGCATGGAGCGGGCAGGGGGGTCCGTGCCAGCATCTGACAGGAGTGTCCGTCCGTGCCGCGGGGGTACCTGCGGCGCTGTCTACAAAGCTGGCGGTGGCGGCGGTGGGGTCCCTGCAGTAAATAGAAAATAACTAGCGCTATGCGGCGCTGCGGGAAGCGCTGCTGGGTTTGAAAACACTTGCCGCACACTGATTGGCTGAGATTCAGCCAATCAGCGTGTGGCCCCGTGTTTTCAAAATCAGAAGCGCTTCCCGCGCCGCCGCATAGCGCTAGTTATTTTCTATTTACTGCAGGGACCCCACCGCCGCCACCGCCAGCTTTGTACACAGCGCCGCAGGTACCCCCGCGGCACGGACGGACACTCCTGTCAGACGCCGGCACGGACCCCCCTGCACGCTCCTCCGACGGCGCAGCAGGAAGCCCCCACCCGACTCGCCTGGGCAGCAAGGTGCCCATGTATCGCTGCGATGAAAAGGGGCACATGAGTTTTTCATAATATATTTTTTTGTGCACATGCGCACAGCTTCTATTCTTGCAGGCAGAGGGGCTGTGGGCTGTCCAGCAGCTTACAGGCAGAAAATAGTGGCGTGGCCTCCTGGCATCGCCGCGAGTATAGACCATGCCCCCTTTTCATCAGGCCACGCCCCCAAAATTCGACCCGCGCCCTGTCCCGCTCTGATGAACTGAAATATTGGAAGGTATGCGCATGCCTGTCCCTGCAATCTACTGTGCCAGGGGGTCTGAGCATGCGCGGTCAGTCTGACCGAAGGCTACATATTGCTACATCAGGCGGCATTGCATCCCCAATAGAAACCTATGGGAATCAGGCTGTGGGCAGGATGATAGGGATCGCAGCAGGGTATGGGTAAAAAACGGACCAGGACAAGACCCCCGGACCGGACATCATAATCTGAAGTCCAGAGCTTGTAGCGTCCGGTCCAGGGGGTGTCCTGTCCAGGGTGCTGCCACCAGGGAGAGGAGGAGGGGGAGAATAAAGCCTCCTTGTATGGTCCGGGCATGTAGCAAAAACCGGACGGCACGGACCACACGGGGAGGCTGTAATCTCACCTTCCCTAAGTCCCTGGTGATAACTATCACAGGGACCCCCGGGACAAGACACCCCCCGGACGGGACACCCCCCCAGACCGGACACTACAAGTTCCGGACTGAAGATTTTGATGTCCGGTCCGGGGTTTAGTCCGGGTCCGGTTTTTACATAGTCCCATTGCGGCAGGTCCCGAAGATTGCAGCTGGGGTCCTTCCCAGATACATTACTTAATATTCACAGATAACCCCTGAAAATAAGTGTCTTGGGGGAATTAGCTGCAAATATTGAATGGTAATGGGCCCCTCTGTGAGATGTGATCTTGGTCTAACACATTATAGGGTGCTGCTGGGACTGTAGCGTCTCATGTTATTAGTGTGGGACAGAACATACCAGGAGGTCAGATGTCTCCCACACTCTGGTAAATGGATATACAGCAGCGTTGGGGGACTCAGGATTTACTGCTCCGATTCCACTCCAGCCTGAGGGGCTGTAATAAGAAGATGAGACACTGAGGGTCATGTACATAGCCGAAAAAATGTGTTTCAGATGCCATTGTATAAATGCATTTATCTTCCCATGAATGCAGCTGTTTACTCTGGAAGATTATGTATAAGGGGCCTAATGAATTATGCTGCTTGGCCTATACCTTTACTTAACTCTTCTGCCTAGAAATAACTCACACAAACGCATTAATCTATAAATAACGACACAGACAACCCAGTGGCGTAACTAAGTTTTGGGCGCCCCCCCCGCCGTTAGGGGGGGGGCACCCCCGCCGCCGCCAAGCACCCCCAATCCCCCGCCGCCCATGCAAACCCCCCCCCCCCCCCGAATCCCCCACAGACTTACCTATCGCGCTGGTCCCGGCGGCTCCGTTCTTCTTCTGCTGAGGACCACCACAAAATGGCCGCCCCCATACAGCAGACACTTTCAGAGAACTGTGTGCTATATGGGTGGTCCTCAGCAGAAGAACGGAGCCGCCGGGACCAGCGAGATAGGTAAGTCTGTGGGGGATTGGGGGGGGGGGGGGGGTGTAACTATAGCACCGCAGCCCCCGGCGCCCCCACATGCACAGCGCCCCCGCGGTGGCGGGGGCTGCGGTGCTATAGTTACGCCGCTGGGACAACCACTGCATAAGTTTAAACAGGTCATGAATATTTATTGTAATGATATGACCCCTATTTGTCTAAGGGATGGCAAAGAAAGCACTTGAGACCAGCACCAGTCATCTCGGGTGTTGCTCATGGTAGCGACCGAAGCGCCCCAATCTGACAACACCCCTTCTTGTGGGGTACAGCCAGCGCTGTGACGGACATACCACCCCTTCTATGGCCTGGCGAGGACACTTCCATGAAGTGTCCAACGTCCCACCGTTTGAGCCGGGACTCGCCCGCCGTCCTGGCAAAGGGGGGCAATACCGCACAGAGACCACCTGACACCCCAACTGACTGCTGGTCGAGAGCGCCTTCTCACCGATTTATAATTAAAGCTATAGATTCCAATTTGGTGAATGGCCCGGAGGCCAGGTAGCAGCAGATGAAAAGGGATAGGGAGGGTGGGGATCCAGACTCAAAGAGGAAGTACTTCCTGTCAGCGTCACCTAATATACCTCTCTCTAAGCTGACGCCCCTATACTACCTGATTGGCAGATCTAACTGACACTCAACCTCCTATTTCCCCTGGGCACTTTTCAATCACTTCTTTATCTTTATTTACAACCATCAAATTCACAGGCTCTTAAATTCACTCGCGCCTATGCAGCCCTCGTTCTATCTTAATATGGAAGCTTGTGTATTAATATGGATGCTGCCTCATTCTGGGGTGCAAAAGTTTAAATCTCTTCACAGCAGAGATTTTGCTGTAGAAGATGTTTCAAGAGTTGGTGTGCATTTAGGGGCGTATTTATAATGGGTGCAGTGTGAGTGGTTAACTCGGGCCCTTGAGTTGGTTGGTGGTCACAGTTTTGGACAGGATCCGAATATCTAATCCGAACTCAAGGCCCATACACTCTGGGTGACTTTGAACTGAAAGCCGCTCAAAACACCAAGTTTGAGCGGCTTTCAGTTCAAAGCCGCCCCCCTGTGTTTATGGCCCGGCGATAAGCGGTGATGTGCGCTCCCGCATCATCGCCGGGAAAGCCGTTCATCTGCTGGTAATAATGCTATGCAAAGGCCCCCCCCACACACACACACTGACCACACCGGGCAGGGGGAAATCGGTCATCGCTGTCCAAACACGCTGGGCGTAAAGGCTGGAGGATTCAAATGGATTGAGTAAGTTTTAAACATATGTTAATTTTCCTTTGTTCTTTTCTGTCAGGAGCAGACAGGATGAAGAAGAGAAGAACACATTCCCTGGTTCTATGCAGGACTCTTGACTTTAGATATATATGGATAAGAATGTAAAGTCATGGTCTGATCCCATACTGGAGCAGGAGAACCCTCCAATCATCATAATTGGGTGGAGACGCCCAGATGAAGCACTGATGAGAGAGCCCCACCCCCACCACCCGAATGTGTTTTATCTTTCTCCCAATTACCTCACAATAAAGTGCTGTTAAAATCTGTCTGTACGAGTGTTTGATTCTCCAGCCTCACCCAGGGATGTAAGTATAGAATGGCCAGGATAACACTTGGGTTAGATTTAGGTAGCGGGGTACAGGGGTTAGGGTTGGGCACTAGTGGGAAGGTTTAGGGTTAGGTTACAGGGGGGGTAGGATTAGCTTGCAGGGACGGAGGATTGGGGGGGGGGGGCATGGGCAGATCTTTACTTTCTTGAACCCTGTTTGGATTCCCTACTTCAGAATGCTAGCGTTGGTATTCTAAATGCCGGCATCCTAACTACCGGTCATCTGTATTTTATTGCAGCTTATATGGTCTGGGAGGCATAATCTATCTCCTTTGTCCAGTTACCACCAATAGAAATTGGGAGGGAGGAGTACGGAGCTGCAGATGGGGAAATGCTCTCAACCAATCATAACCTACTATTGAACTTCACTATTATACTAACGTGAAATACAAATTTATTTACATAGAAAGCTGATACTGTTTGGGCTGTGTATGGGATCCCATGGCTAATAATGCCAGTGGTCAGGATACTGACCTGGGCATCCCGGCAGCTATGAAAGTTCTGGGGTAAGTATTTTAGCCTTCTCCTCTCGCTCCCCCCAAACAGAAACCCTTCTTTCTCGTAGTCATACACTAACACTCTCCCTTCCCTCCACCTAATCATAACACTCATTCCTGCAGCCAAACCCTAACGCTCACCTGCTGCAGGTGTGGCCATTAGACGCTAACAAAATCCACGGTTGCGGTTGCTACCCCCCACCGATGGCATTGACCAGCTCCAGAAGAGGTGGGGGGGCTAAGGCTCACCTGCTCTTTTCCTGAGGCCGCTTTCTTCCTGCTCCTCAGGTGACGGGTGGCACTGGCCACTTTCCTACTTGTGTCCTGCAGCTCAGTACCACCCTCCAGTGGCTGGCGCCCATAGGCAAATGGGTACTTGTTTCCTAGAACGGCCACACCGATTTTGATCGGGTCGGTCGCATCGCGTCGATCGCATCGCATGCGACCAAATCGCATGCGATGCGACCGATGCGATGTCCCCGATTTTTACATTGATTGAAATGTGAATAGGGTCCCTGGGACCCTATTTTACATTGTATTCAATGTAAAATTCTCCCCAGACCCCAATTTTAACCCCCTCAACGGCACCCCACGATTGACGCCAACCCGAAGCGTGGCGAGCGTAGCGAGCCCGTGAGGGGCGGCGGTACGCGTCCTCCGACCTTTTCATACCCCTACTATCCACGTGTGGAGTTGAGAATATAAAGTGTGGCGAGCGCAGCGAGCCCCGCGAGGGGACGCGTATAACTTCACAGGTATACGCGGCCCCTCGCGGGGCTCGCTGCGCTCGCCACGCTTCGGGCTCGGTGGCTCGCTGCGCTCGCCACACTTTATATTCTCAACTCCACGCCGACGTGGATAGTAGGGGTATGAAAAGGTCGGAGGCCGCGTACTGCCGCCCCTCGCGGGCTCGCTATGCTCGCCACGCTTCGGGTTGGCGTCAATCGTGGGGTGACGTTCACAATGGGGGGGGGCCCATATACAATGAGAAATGGCCCATATTGGGCCCATATTGGGCCATTTCCCATTTTTTCCCGGATTACAATGTTAAAAATATTTTAACATTGAACCCTATGGCAAAATCGATGGACCCGATGGCGATGGTGATGGACCTGATTTTGCCTTTGCCGGCAAAATGGACCTGATTTCAAAGGAAATCGGGTCCATCAGGGGTAATCGTGTACCTTAAGTTAAGGTACACGATTACCCCCGATTGTGGCCGTTCTAGGAAACAAGTACCGGCAAATGCCTGAAGCTGCCTAGTGGTGGCGCCGGCCCTGCCTAAACCTAATCCTCCCCTGCTGCAGCCTGACCCACCCTCCTCCCACAGCCTAAGTCTAACTTCAGGGAACGCAGTGCTAGGGGCCCTTGTGTGCTAGGTGTGACCAGTCTCCCGAAGGGGGGTGCCACAAAGGGCATGCTTAAAAATGTACCAGATTAATAATGGGTGTGGTATGGGACTCCGACAGTCGGTATCCCGACAGTCATTATCCCGACGTCCCGACAGCATGGCGAGCGCAAAAAAGCCCCTTGCGGGCTCGCTGGACCCCTACGAGGGAAAATAGCGGGTGGCTGTCGCCGTTTCGGGTAAACGACTGTCGGGATCCTGACTGTCGGGAACCTGTGCGGCACCCATTAATAATGGCAATGTAGGAGCCGGACTTGAGGCAAAGCCTAGGGGTAGGCTCCCCTGACAGGGTTTGTAGGGAGCTGATTAGCAGGATAGTCATAGAAGGGGTGTCAAAGGAGAGGGTCATAGGGGGAGGGGCTTAACGGGGTGTTGGAAGGGTTTATAAGCAGGGTTCAGGCGGGAAATAGGGGTCACTGGGAGAATTTTTTCAACAGCTAAGCAGCCCTGGCATCTCCCATGGCTTCCCCAGGCGACGCTGATGCGGAGGTATCCGCTGCGCTTGCTGCCCTTAGGGAGGCAGCGGGCACTAGAGGGGCTGAATGGCTGCAGCAGCAGATGTCCGGTCTGCTGGGGGGGCTGGGAGCAGCAACGCAAGAGGCTGCTTCAGCGGGCGCACGGCCTCGGAGGTCTAGGCCTCCGGAGCGCTTCAGCCCATCGGTGTCCCCCAGGGTTCAGCGCCGTTCACGGAGCCCCGTCAGGGACCCTCCAGGCCGGGCTGCGGGCCGGGCACCTTCCGCCCGCAGGACCAGGTCTGGGAGGAATCCAGCTAGCAGGCGGAACCCTCCGCGCGGGGGGGATCCCCCCCCGTGCATGAAGATCCGGCGGTGCGGGGTGCTGGACCTGGAACGGCGGGGCATGCTGCGCATGCCGCTGCCCAGCGCGGGGTGAGTCGTGCCAGGGGGGCAGACGTACGGGCTGAGGAACGCAGGCCTGGTACTCGGAGCGAGCGGCGCCCATCTGGCTCCGCCTCCAGTGAGGTCACGCCGGCTGGCGCTGTACCTGAGGGTCGCGATGACAGGAGAAGAGAGATGCCACCTGCAGCAGATGATGGAGAAGTACCTGGTCCTTCTACATTGGCTGGGGCCCGTCAGGACGCTGGATCTGCGGCTGCTGGGTTCACAGCCCCCAGGCAGCCTGGTGAGTCTGTCTCTATGTCTGTTAATGCTTTAGCGCAGAGTCAGGGGGGGGGGAGGATTAGCCCTCCAAGGGGAGATGAGCAGGGGTTTTGCTGAATTGTTGAGTGGTTTTGCAGATTGGTTGGCTGTTTTGCGGCAGGGGGCGGGGCCGTCCCCGGCGGCGGCGTGGGTGCCGCAGAATGCGGGCACACCAGCCAGCAGTAGCGTGCCAGTCAGCAGTAGTGTGCCGGTTAGCAGTGGGGTGCCGGCTAGCAGCGGGGTGCCGGTGGCCGGCAGTGGGCAAAGCAGCAGTAGTGCAGGGGCACAAGGGAGCAGTGGGGAGACGCAGGAAGAGAGTGGGAGGCTCAGTGACACTGCAAAAGGGGAGGTGTATGTCTGTTTTGAGGGGCCATTGGGGGCCCACCTGAAGCAAGAAGTGAGGGAGAAGATTTGGAAAGGGGAATACGTGGATATATTTTCACTGCTCCCTTTGGAGCGTTTTAATCTGGATAGGCCCCGTAAGGAGGAGAAGAAGGAGGAGGAGGAACGTCGGCGGTATCGGCTGATACCGCGGTCGTTCACGAACTGGTTACAAGCATTTGCCATTTTAGCTAGTGTGATTGGGGAAAAGGCACCTGACAATTGTTCAGGTTTGTTTTGTTACATGGATGCGATAGGGGAGGCGCACCGTGTGTATGGGGGCCTGGCTTGGCTCCGGTACGATGAACAGTTTAGACAGAGGAAGGCGGTGCGCCCTAACATACGTTGGGACCATAAGGATATTGCTTTATGGTTAAAGGTGACGGCTCCCATGAAAAGCGGGCAGCCCTTTCGTGGGGACGGGGGGGGGGGCCGAGGGAGGCCACAAACGGGACGGCCATGCAGAAGGGACTCTGTTTTGCCTTCAACGACGGGTCATGCCGGTTTGGGGCAAAATGCAAATTTAAGCATGAATGTTCCTCGTGTGGAGGGACCCATGGTGCAAATAAATGCTTCAGGGGGAAGTCACGGGACGGTAATTCAAAAGGGGGAGACGCCGGTTCGGCTGGAAAGGATGCTGGGCTATCTACATAGATATCCCGACCGGCAGACAGCCGCGTTGTTGGAGGAGGGGTTTAAGGAAGGTTTTAAGATACCTTCCGACGTGCGGGATTCAGGGGTTTTTAGGAGGAATTTGAAGTCCGCAAGGGAACACCCAGAAGTGGTTCAGGATAAATTGTTTAAGGAGGTACAGCTGGGTCGTATGGCGGGACCTTTTGGGTCGCCACCATGGCCAGATTTGATAGTCTCACCATTAGGGGTGGTGCCAAAAAAGGAGGCGAACAAGTTTCGTCTTATACACCATTTATCTTTTCCAAAAGGGGCGTCGGTCAATGATGGCATTGACCCCGACATCTGCTCGGTGGTTTATACATCGTTTGACGCGGCTGTTCAGTGGGTGAAGCGGTTTGGAAAAGGGGCCCGGTTGGCAAAAACTGATATTGAATCGGCATTTCGTTTGCTGCCGATTCACCCAGCTAGTTTGCGTTTGTTAGGATGTTGTTGGGACGGGGAGTTTTTTTGTTGATCGATGTTTACCGATGGGTTGCTCCTTGTCGTGTGCTTATTTTGAGGCCTTTAGTTCCTTTTTGGAGTGGGTGGTTAAGGATGTCTCTGGGTGCAGTTCAGTTATTCATTACCTGGATGACTTCTTATGTATTGGTCCTGGGGGGACTGGGGTATGCGACTTGTTGTTGAGGACGGTTGAAAGGGTGGCGACAGACTTTGGGGTCCCGCTCGCACCTGGTAAGACAGAGGGCCCTGCGACAGTGATCAGTTTTTTGGGTATTGTCATTGATACCGAGAATATGGAGTGCCGCTTGCCCGAGGAGAAATTGCTGGGTTTGAAGGCTGAGGTAGGGAGGGCATTGCTGGTGAAGAAAATTAGATTGCGGGAATTGCAGTCCTTGCTGGGTAAATTGAACTTTGCGTGTCGCATTATGCCTATGGGCCGCATATTCAGCAGGAGGCTGGCAGCAGCGACAGCAGGGGTGGTTCTTCCTCATCATTTTGTCAGATTAGGTAGTGAATTGAAAGGTGACTTGCGGGTATGGGCAACATTTTTGGAGGCTTTTAACGGCAGAGCTTTGTGGATGTCGGACACATGCGAGGCCACGGAGCTAGACTTCTTCACAGACGCGGCCGGGAGTGGCGGTTTTGGGGCATATTGCCAGGGACATTGGTGTGTAGGCCGGTGGCCTGAGTCTTGGGTGCAGAGGGGCATGGTAAAGAACTTGGCATTGTTGGAATTATTTCCTATTTTGGTTGCAGTAGTGGTTTGGGGGGAGTTGTTCCGCAATAGGAAGATTTGTTTTCACTGCGATAATTTAGGGGTTGTCATGGCCATTAACCAATTGTCGGCATCTTCACCGCCAGTGGTCACTATTTTGCAGCAGTTAGTATTGGAATGCCTGGCGTTGAATTTGTGGGTGGTGGCGAGGCACGTCCCCGGTGTCTCTAACGGTATTGCGGATTCTTTATCTCGTTCACAGTGGGAGCGTTTCCGGGAGTGGGCGCCAGAGGCGGACAGGGAGGGGACCGGGTTCCCGAGTCGGCTCTGGGATCTGCTGGACGGGTAGTTGACCAGCTCATCAGGGAATCTTTGGCCCCGAATACATGGTCGGCGTATAATCAGGACTGGCGGAGCTGGTTGGAATGGCGTGAAGTAGCAGGTTTGAAGGAGGATGACGATGAGTTGGCCGTTCTGTTATATATAGGCCATTGTAAAGAGATTGGTTGGTCAGTGGCAAAAATCACGCGCTGCATGGCGGGCTTGGCTTTTGGGTTTCGTGCAGGCGGTAGGCCTGATGTCACTAAGAATTTCCTGATTGCGCAAGCATTGAAAGGTTGGAGGAGAGGCCATGTGGTACAGGATCAGAGAAGGCCGGTTTCCTTTCAGTTGTTGCAGAATATGGGCATGAAGTTAGGGGCGGTTTGTAGTTCCAATTTCGAGGAAAGGTTGTTCGGGGTGGCCTTCTCGCTTGCCTTCTTCGGCGCATTGCGGATAGGTGAGCTCGTGAGTCCAAGTGTGTCCAGGCCGGGGGGCTTGTTGGAGGAGGATGTAGATTTATACTCGGATAGGGTGGAGCTATTGGTGAGGAGGTCAAAGACGGATCAGTTAGGGAGGGGGAAGAGGGTAGTTCTCTTCTCAGTACCAGGGTTGGATATGTGCCCGGTGACACGGCTAAGGAGGTTTAAGGAAGTCAGAGTGGGCAGGGGAAGTGCTCCTTTGTTGGTGCATGCAAATGGGTCTTTTTTGTCACGGTTCCAGTTCACGAGTGTGTTTAGAGCAGTCCTGCGGACGTTGGGCCTCAAGGGGGAGGAATACGCTGGTCACTCTTTCCGTATTGGGGCCGCAACGGAGGCTGCTAGGATGGGGTTTGGTGATGAGTTAATTAAGCGTATTGGGCGGTGGGAATCGTCTCGTTTTCGTTCTTATGTTCGCTTAGGGGATTGTTGAGGTTGACTGCGTGTTTTTTCTGTTTTAGGGCAGTCTCCGTGCCTGATTTGGATTTTAGGACATTCATATGTCTTTTGGGGAGCTTTACGGGCGGATGTCAGACCGAACGGCCGCCAGCTGGGTTTGGATAGTGAGGAGGCATTGGTCCACTGGCTGGGGAAGCGCGGTATGGTATGGAGTGGAGTGTTGCAGGAATTTCACTGTTTTGTTCGGCTCGATAGGGCTCCCGATATATTAGTGTTGCATGTGGGTGGGAACGACCTTGGGGGCAGACCATTTAGGGAGTTGATACGGGATATCAAGTTTGATCTCCTGCGTTTGTGGGCAATGTTTCCGGAAGTGATCACGGTTTGGTCGGACATTGTGCCACGCCATTATTGGAGGGATGCAAGGTCGGCTGACAAGCTCAATAAGGCACGGATTAAAGTTAACAGGGCGATTGGGCGTTTTATGGCCAGAAACGGGGCTGTGGTGGTGAGGCACAGGGAACTGGAGTCTGGTGCCGGGGCATTTTGGAGAGGGGACGGTGTGCACCTGAATGCTGTAGGGATAGATATTTGGTCCTTGGGACTACAAGAGGGAGTTGAAACAGCGTTCCGGATGTGGGGGGGGGGCGCACGGGGTTAAGGGTTTAATCCCGTGCTTGGTGGCGGAGGGGGGTCCTCGAGGTTAGTGGCATTGAGGCTTAATTATGCGGCGGGGAGGGCCCCATGAGGGGGCTGGACTCCCCTAGGTGAGGTTAAGTAATGAGCACTGGGTGTTGACAATTGGTGCCCTCGAGCCAATCGCTATCGGCTGGGGGTAAGAACTCCTGGAAGTGCTTGAACGTGTGGATAGATTTATTGATGGCCTCGGGGACCACCTCCGTGGGGAATGTTTTGGTTATTGTTAAACTTGTATTGTTTCAATAAAGATGGCCGCTGTGGCCAATTTTATCCAACAGGAGAGTTGTGTCATTTTTGGGTGGATATATGGGCACAGCGATTAGACAATACCCTGTCATGTAGGAGCCGGACTTGAGGCAAAGCCTAGGGGTAGGCTCCCCTGACAGGGTTTGTAGGGAGCTGATTAGCAGGATAGTCATAGAAGGGGTGTCAAAGGAGAGGGTCATAGGGGGAGGGGCTTAACGGGGTGTTGGAAGCGTTTATAAGCAGGGTTCAGGCGGGAAATAGGGGTCACTGGGAGAATTTTTTCAACAGCTCCCACCCTCCCTATTTTTAGAAGGTTTTAGGTAAAATAATTGATAGAATGTCTTTTTGTCACAGTGGCCTGTGCGGAGGGGGGTCCTCGAGGTTAGTGGCATTGAGGCTTAATTATGCGGCGGGGAGGGCCCCATGAGGGGGCTGGACTCCCCTAGGTGAGGTTAAGTAATGAGCACTGGGTGTTGACAATTGGTGCCCTCGAGCCAATCGCTATCGGCTGGGGGTAAGAACTCCTGGAAGTGCTTGAACGTGTGGATAGATTTATTGAGGGCCTCGGGGACCACCTCCGTGGGGAATGTTTTGGTTATTGTTAAACTTGTATTGTTTCAATAAAGATGGCCGCTGTGGCCAATTTTATCCAACAGGAGAGTTGTGTCATTTTTGGGTGGATATATGGGCACAGCGATTAGACAATACCCTGTCATGCACTTTACAAAATACAACATAATCCCAAAATGAGCTGGGGGGCCCAGGCAGTGGGACCTATGAGGGGGGTTTTCCCATGTACCCCTGTGAGATATGGGATGGCTATGGGGAAGCTATCGCTGGATACGGTCCCTGTGTAGTGGCAAACGCAGAATTTCTAGCGAGGGGTTTCTAAATTCCGTCCACAATTACCCACTCAGAAGAACATTGGAGCAAGTGTGGGAGTCTGGTGGAGCAGTAGAAGAACCGAGCAACAACACTGGACGTTCGTGTAAGCATTGGTCTTTTTATACACTGTATTTTGTATGGAATACAGTAATAATGGTCTATAACTATAAATGGTCTATAGTATCGGCTGTATTAAACATTTAAAATAATATTAATAAGTGGTCAGGAAAAGGTTAAACGTACCATAAGAAATACACATACATAATAGAACCAATTCTACACTTTCAAAGCACGTTTTCTCCCACCTCATGGTGAGGCTCCTGTCTCTTCTTCCTGGTAGCTGCTCTCTGCTCCCCTCCTGAGTTTGCCTATGCGTCAGCAGTGACTTTCATGAATGGCAAAAAGCTCTATTTCAACATGGAACACAATTTGTGGAGAAAAATCCAATCGCATAGTAGTTGACGGTAATCTGGCATTTCTGGTTGGAAACATGGAATTTCATGGGTGTGTTTCAAAAAATAAGAAAAGGCATGCCCAGGTGTTTTAGGAGTGGGTGTCTGACATCAGCACTGACCACTTCCAGCCCGTCTCAGTCACAGATTAGTGGCAGCCTCAGACATACTCACAGGGGTGTAACTAGATATTCATAGGCCCCATAGCAAAAGTTTGTAAGGGCCCTTATTTAGCAACTGATGGTGATATTACCTAAACAGCAAAGATGGTCCCCTGCAGCTCTGGGCCTCATAGTAGCGGCACCCCTGCACCTATGGTAGTTACGCTCTTGCATACTCATATTTGTTTAGATAGAGAGCACCCTTTGATGCTCTGGGACTTGCGAATGGATCTGCGCATGGATTACTATTTGCAATGCAGTTTTGCAATGACCATTTTTTCTTTCTGTCTTTTCTTTCTACTCACAGGATTTGCGATCCGTTCTGAACTAGGCCCTATATCCGGAGAATACAGACTCCTTTTTTTTATAGCGCTCAATAGGCAGAACCCATATTCTATTCTATAAATATTGAGAGGAAAAATCTATTTTCTCAAGTCAGCTGAGACATTCGGAGATCGGCCTCAGGTGGACACCTTGGCCTCATGTTCTGTGGTATCCTGGCTGTGAGGTCACTTCCTGCCTTGTCCCAGCATTAACCAAGCCCTAGAGGAACACGTAGGGGACGGCTAAGCAAGTGTCATGTAATGTGAGGACATTAGGAGACTTCATGGGAACGTGACATTAATGAACCTTTCTCCTCATAAAATATTAATTGGTTACAGGATAATAAAACAGCCAGGAGTGATACCAGAGTGACATTTCCCATGTATGCAGATCTAGACCGTGGCCATCTGGGGTCTGTGCTGTGAATGCATCCTGGAAACTGATACCAGCAAATCTATGGAAAATATGTAGAATTATTATAACAATACAAGACATGAGTGGTTTAGTAGAATAGACATGTACTGTATATGACTATGGAAGAGATACGGGCGACACCAGAAAGCCAACAGGGATTTACTACTACATGGCTCGATTTCAGGTCCTCCCAAACATACCTAGTGAATATGACATAAGAACGTGTTCTGTATAGCTGGTCCTGTATCTTGACGTTGTATGTTTAATGACGGATCAAGGAATATCTTCTCTTTGTGGGTTTTCAATAAATAGTAGGAAGGTCACACCCCTTCCCCTTTCTTATCTTTCTTTTCTACAAGGCACAGACCACCCTGCCAGTTCTCTGCCCAGACTGCCTGTTATCATTTGCGAGCAGCCGCTCCAAAACTTCACTACCGTGATCCAGTGTAGTTGGACCTCCCACCTGCCAATTTGGAAGCCACAACAATGGAGCACCTGAGACCACATCTCAGGTTAGTGCGGGCTCACTCCCTGCTCAATCTCCATCGGCGGCCCGCCGTTCACGGCTGACCGCCCAGCGGGTTGTAGTTTGAGCTGCACGGAAGAATTAACATCCTCCCGGCGACCGCAGGCTAATGTGAGAAAATCCATCAAAACTACAGAGGTAGTATATCAAATCTTTTGAGGGTCCCTCATTATTCAACATCGATATTGGAAAATCCTTTTGTCACTGGACATTAAGCGGCACACTATTTTTGTTATCTTATAACAAAAGAACTGACATATTATAAAGAACCCATTCAACTTGATGTCACTTTATAGAGACTTTTCTCTTTAATAAGTCAGGTGCGGGCATTCATTCGGAGCTGAGTCTGGCTTTTCGACAAAAATCTTGAATATCCCCCCTTTTTTACAAGGAGCTTATCATAGTATATTGTTGTTATTGTTGATATTGTTTTTATATGTACTGAATTTCTATATTTTAGTAAAGAGATTTTTTTATCAATCCAAAAATTCTTCAGGTGTGTGGCGCTCTCTCTTTTTCACTTATATATATACATGAATATAGATTTGTCCTATTCAAATAATTACTGAGAAACCTTCCCTTACCTTTTTCTACTTTCTCTCCTACTTTATTTTTTTGCTATTTGCTTATATTTATTTATTTATTACGAGTTTCTTATATAGCACATATTCCGCAGCGCTTTACAGAGAATATTTGACCATTCTCATCAGTCCCTGCCCCAGTGGAGCTTACAATCTATATTCCCTACCACATGTACACGCACACAGACATTCTAGGGTTAATTTTGTTTGGAGCCAATTAACCTACCAGTATATTTTTGGATTGTGGGAGGAAACCGGAGTACCCGGAGGAAACCCACGCAAGCACAGGGAGAATATACAAACTCCGCACAGTTAGAGCCATGGTGGGGATTGAACCCATGACCTCAGTGCTGTGAGGCAGTAATGCTAACCATTACACCATCCGTGCTGCCCATGTTACAATTACACTGTTTAAGCAGGATTTGATATGTGTTCAACAGATTGACTGACTGGATATCCTGGGTCGTTACTTCAGGTCTTAAAATCCTATCCAGTTACGGTATATTTTTGTTACTCTGGTTGATTCGCTCAGAGTCAACCAGATCCCGCCTTGTGAATGGCACCATTCACACGGTGCATACGTTCGCACGGCATACGAATGGATGATTTACAAAAATATCAATTCACAGCCTGCGGGGGAACACCCACATCATTCGATGGTCGGCGACCAATCCAAAGAGACAACCAAGCCCAACATGGAAGGTCATGCAATCGAGGCCAGTTCCGACCCCATTACCTGCCTCATTGCGAATAAAAGTGATAACCCACCAACCAATCAACTCCTACCTGTCATTTTTTAAACACAACCTTTGACATGATAGTTAGGAGCTGATTGGCTGGTGGTTTATCACTCTCCATTTTATCACTTTTCAAGCTTAGTACATCTGGCTCTTGGTCTCCCAAGCACCTGGCACACAGGCATGATTGTAGGTTACCTAAAGCATGATTTGTCCCTTGAGAGCATGTAGATTTTTTTAGACAGACAGCTGAAGCAGAGTCATATTTTCATGTGTATGTGACAGGTATTGCATCAATCTTCTGCAGGCTAGAGTATGTGCAATGGCACCAATTAGATGTGTGTGTGTGTGTGTGTGTGGGGGGGGGGGGGGGGGGGTGCAGGAAGGCCACCCAAATTTCTGGAGTCTCCCAGCTGTATTGAGAGGGTCCAGAAAATTGGGTCCCCCTCGGCCCCCGCCTGACCGTGGTGTTTACCTGATTTGCCGATCTCCTGGAGGGGGCGGGGCTAAAGTGTCATAATCGTGTCAAACGATTACGAGATACAATTAGAAGAAAAGCATAAGTCAGTCGCACAGTGCAATAACGTTTTAGGTATAATGTCAAAGGACCCTCCTAAGTACAAGTGTGATTTACAATTATTTCGTATAGGTGATGAGGGTGTGCTACCACAGGCATGGAATTTACAAGACTAGAAGGACAGAAGGAATGCCTTTCACTGGTGCACCTAAGAATGAATTAAACTCATAATACATAACTTTTAATTGATATACATAAAAAAATTTCTGCGAAATAAAACCAGGACATACAACAATCACACAAATAAAAAAGGGGAGGACGTTCCCCTGACTCAGTGTGACCCCCTTATCACCACAACCACTGTCTGTAAGTATTTTTGTGTTTTGTACCGTAGGCAACAATAAAGGAGTGGGTATTCTCCTGTTATAAAGCGGTGTGGCAGTGAGGTCTCTTATAGAAAATAGTCTCTCACGTACTGGGAGATCATCAATGGATATGGGTGAGGCACGCACCTATTGAGGACAATCCTCTGATAGTGCTGCCGTCAACCCAGGTAGCCGCTGCCGCTGTTAAATACTGAGGGCTGGTGAACCAAATGTGAGGTGTGCAGGCTTGCACTTGCCTCGTTCACCCAGCTCACTCAGGTAACGCTGAGTCTGGCGCCAGACTAGCGTGTCGGTCGCCGGGTGGACCGCTCACGAGATTTGCGCAACAGTACAGTTCAAAATTTCAACATTGTATGTGGGGAGGGGAAGGGGAGGGGAAGTCTGGCGCCAGACTCAGCGTTACCTGAGTGAGCTGGGTGAACGAGGCAAGTGCAAGCCTGCACACCTCACATTTGGTTCACCAGCCCTCAGTATTTAAGAGCGGCAGCGGCTACCTGGGTTGACGGCAGCACTATCAGAGGATTGTCCTCAATAGGTGCGATTACGAGATAGTCAAACGGGGTCATTTTCCAGCCTTGGGGGCGGGGTTTAGTGACATCACACTCAGGCCCCGCCCCTGAACTCTTGCTGAAAGTCTCCTCTCTGTGCTTCTCCTGGAGAGGAGATAACAAAAGTCGGCAACCCTGGTGTAGGGTAGGGTTACCACCTGATCCCTTGAATTCCGGACACATTACTTACACAGGTTCTGTGGCTGAAGTGTGTTCTAAAGTCATGTGCTGAGGGCTTAAAGTGGTCATGCAGAGGTGGGGGAACTCATTTCTCTATGCCACCAAATGAACCCCCCATCCCGATTAGGCAGAGACAGGGCCAGTGGTATGGTTTTTGGCATCCCCTTGCAAACTAGAACTAGAATTATACCCCTTTTACACCACCTCTAAACTCTGGGTCTTCGGCGGGTCAGACCCGGGTCAGAGGCGGTGTAAATCCGACACGCCGCGTCCCTTTACATGGGACTTCTACGGCCAGGACCTGGGTAGAGGGCGGTGTAAATGGGTACGTCGGGTACGACCCGGCTCCCATTTACATCAATGGGGGACGTCCAACCTGTGGACCACAGTGTCCACAGATTGGACGGGGGGGGGGGGGGACACACTGCCTGCGCTGCTGTCTGCTGTACTCTGCATACAGCAGCTGCGGCAGGGGATGAGGTGAATGGATGCCTGTGTGCGGCATCCATTCACTTCCCGGACGGCGGCTGGGGGGTGTACGGCGACTGGGGGCAGCCCAGCAGATTATCTTAGTGCTGGGCTTGCCCCCAGGGAAGCGGTCCGGGTCCCGGCAGGGGCCATGTGCGCTTGGAGATGATGTCATCTCCAAGCGCCGGTGAGAGGGGGGCGCCGGTGTAAAAGCATCAAAACGCCGGGGCGCCGGTGTAAAAGCATCAAACGCTGGGTCTAAAAAGCCGGGTGCGACCCGGCGTTTTGGTGTAAAAGGGGTATTACTGTGCAGAGCCAATGTGGAGGTTAAAATGTTCCACCTCACCGTTTGAGGTGGTGGAACTCAGTTCCACCCCGTTCCCCCTCACATACCTCCCAACTGTTCCGCCTATCGCGGGAACGTCCCGATTTTTGGGACATTCCCACGTCCCTCCCGTGGCCGGCAGTGTCCCGCGGCGGGGGGGGGGGGGCAGTTGGGAGTCCCCCCTGTCACCTTGAATAAACGTCTATTCCTGCTGCCGAGGGGGCAGGGGTCATGTCCAGCAGCTCACGGAGCAGCTGGGCATGCCCCCACAATGACAAAAATGGTGGTGTGGCCTCGCGGGAACCACGTGTATAGGCCATGCCCTGACAATTAGGTCACGCCCCCCGAAAATGTTGACGCGCTTCTGGGTGTCCCGGCTGCTGAGGACGCAAAGTTTTGAGGTATGCCCTCACTTTAACCCCTGCATGTGCACAGTAATAACAGGTATGCTGTACTAGAAAGAGGAATTTTTATTTAGACAGTAGATTTCACATAGCAGCTAACAATCTGCATAGTAATACAAGTAATAAATAAGTAGAGAAACATATATGATGAAATAGACATCTCCCTGGTGGTGTAAATTACAAAAAGTTCCTTCTGAATCACCCGAACTACCATCATTATTCAGTTATGTACTGCCATCTAGTGGATGGATTATAAATAGCAACTGCAGGTTATAAAACAAGGAAACTCGGATCCAACCTTGGGCCAGATAAAATGGACAGTGATAAACCACCAGCCAATCAGCTCCTAACTGCCATGTCACAGGCTGTGTTTGAAAAAATGGCAGGTAGGAGCAGATCGGTTGGTTGTTTTTCACTCTCCATTTTATCACTTTTCAAGGCTTAGTGCATCTCGCCCTTGGTTAACACTGTTCAATTCCTATTTTAAAATGTAGGTTCAATTCTTGTTTATGCTCATACTATTTCTTTAATCTACAAATTTAGACAATGCCAGTAATGTTGGAAATAAAGAATATGGGTTCAGCGACCATTGGTGTTGATAATGTTATATGAAAAAAGTGAATATATCTAAAACCAGATAAAGATGCGGACAATTAAATATATAAACATTTTACATCATTGACCACACGGGCATCTCATCGCACAGTACAAAAAGTATGCACTGCACATACTTTTTGTACTACCCTCGGATCGCCTAGTTTTTGTACTGCCCTCACATGCCTTGCGATCCAGCCCATAACGGGTGCGATCAATGCACCGTGTATGGGCACCTTAAGAAAATCTTAACTCTTTGGCAGGAGGTAGGAAAAACACCCAACATGTTCTGTCCGTAGACTTCTCCAAATTGTCTTCACCTTTATCTGGTTTTAGATATACTTTTCATAGAATATTATCAACACCAATTACATTTTTTGGTATTTGTGTACTAGCACGGCGCCCACGATAATTAGTCGCCCGATTTTTTATCGCATCGCATGCCATACACCCGATGGCATGTGATGCGATGCGATTTTGACCCATATACGATATTAAATTGTATAAGCACCCTAATGTGTGCTTAAAATGCTTAAATGCACCCCCACGTCACCCCCAAGTACAAACGTGAATCCGAAGCGTGGCGAGCGCAGCGAGCCCACGAGGAGCGGCGGTACGCGTCCTACGACCTTTTCATACCCCCACTATCCACGTCGGCGTAGAGTTGATTTTATAAAGTGTGGAGAGTGCAGCGAGCCACCAAGCCCGAAGCGTGGCGAGTGCAGCGAGCCCCGCGAGGGGACGCGGATACCTGTGAAGACCACGAGGGGACGCGGATACCTGTGAAGGTATCCGCGTCCCCTTGTGGGGCTCACTGCGCTCGCCACGCTTCGGGCTCGGTGGCTCGCTGCGCTCGCCACACTTTATAAAATCGACTCCACGCCGAAGTGGGGGTATGAAAAGGTCATAGGATGCGTACCGCCACCCCTCGCGGGCTCGCTGTGCTCGCCACGCTTCGGGTTCACGTTTATACTTGGGGGGTGGTGTGGGGGTGCATTTAAGCATTGTAAGCACCCATTAGGGTGCTTATACAATTTATAATCGCATCCCATCACATTGTATGGCATTGTATGCCATATACAATGCCATACAATTTAAAAATTGTATGCCATTGTAGAACATCGGCCAATATCGCATTGCATTGCATGCGATATGGTCTGCGATGCGATGAGCGCCGTGCTAGTACACAAGTACCAATTTTTTTTTTTAAGTAACTTCCCATTACTTCATACTTAGGGTATAGCTGATACTCTCCAAATAAGGGAATGTTTGTTATATTATATATATACCTAAGTATCCTCATTGCTGGCTCAGATATTTAGTGCATTAACTAAATGCCAACAGGCGGTATATCATGCCGTACCATCCACTAGGGCGTGGTTGGAGAATAAAATAGTGTGCCGAGTGTAGCGAGGCACCGTGCCCGAAGCATTGCGAGCGAAGCGAGTGATGCGAGGGGCCGCGGTTGACTTCCAACTGTGTCCATGTCAACTGTGTCGACATTCGGGTAAAAAAACAGTGGAAAAAACCATGTCGACCTCGCGACCTGTAGACCTAATCCATGTCAACCTAACGCATTTGTCGACCTTAACCCATGTCGACCTTGTACCATGTCGACCTACACACCTGTCGACCTTCACCCATGTTGACCTAGAACCCTGTCGACCTTGCTGCCTGTCGACCAAACAGTGTCAACCTAATGACTGACGACCTAAGTCAGGTCGACAATACGATCCACCCCTGTCCTCATTAGGTACAGTACCACAAGCTTGAGAATGAAATCAATTCACATTATTATGCCATTATGGAGGAGGGGCTTAATGGCACACACCACCTGGTATGTACTTGTCCTTATTCAGAGTCAGGATATATATATAAAGGATGCAAGTGGTGCAGATGATGTATTTATTCCGTGTTTTGCATGCAGGGACACTACTGAGAGCAGCGCTTGTTATAAATGAGCTGTCTGATGCCTGCCTGGGACCATCACTGAATCTGTCACTATGCTGTGAGATTCCTGAGCTTCCTTTAGCATTTCACAGCTGCCTCTGACTAATCAGGGGCTGAATCTACTAATCTGCTATTCGCTGGCTGGGTTCAGTAGGAAATCTGGATACAGGAGTCGTGACCTGGGTGTCTGGTCCCATTTCCCCTCTAATCATCAGCAGCATAATCAGAGATGCCAATGGGAAGTGAAGTTGATAATAATGATCTAGGGGGGGATGCTTTAATATCCGTGCCCCCTTACTGGTGCGGGGTGGCGGGGGTCGGTGCAGGGCAGCGGTGGGTTTGCGTTAGAAGTCCATAGGCTTCTATGGGGCATCGCCAGATTTTTCTGGTGATGCCCCCCGCCGCGATAACCCAGTGGGGGATGCTTAGAGCATCCCAAAATGTGGTAAAAACCCAGATAACGGGGTTTTTACAGTATTTTTACTTTAGAGAATCTCCCCCTAATCTGCCACAATCTATGGGGCCTATTAATCGCACAGTCAATGGGATCTGGTATATGCTGTTGTACCAACGCTATATATTATAGAGCACCCGCAGTTGGTGCTTCCCCCAGTTGAATTGTGGACTGTGCTGCAGCCCCATCTCAGCAAATGTCACTGGGAAGAAAGTCCAGGAACAGAGCATTTTGTCCCTCCTGGAATTGATCATGTTGGGAGGTATACCAGGGGACAGGGGCTCTGAAGGGGATGCATGTGGCTGCTGGCAGCAATGGAGGGATCACAACAGGTTTTGGTGTTATCTGCTGCGGTCCCTCCTACATACATTCATACAGGGGCCTCTCCTGTCTTTATAGAAATAAGAAGTACACCGGGCTGTAGCAGGATACAAACAAGTCTGAGACAAGGCTAGAACTCCCCTAGGTAATAGGAGCTCAGACTAGCACACAGGACAGGGAACTGGGGACTATAACTGGCCATGTGGTACAAGCCAGGATGCCTTATCAAGGGCTCAGGTAATCAACACAGCTGTGACCTCCAGCCCAGCAAGGATAACGAGATCACACTTGTGCATAAATTATCCACAGACGACTGGCACAGACTGAAATGGCACAGGCTCACCACTGGAGGCCACCAGAGAGTCGATTACCAATACACTGAAATTAACCCATGACAGACAAGACAGAGAGGAGTCATAAATAATGACTCCTAACACATGATCACATATCTTTCCTGTCAGGAGTCACAACACCAGGCTCCATGTGTGACCTCCTCTCATGTGGGGAGGAGTTAATCATGTAGTAGCTTCCTATTGGAAGCTTCTACTGCCCATCATACAGAGGACCCATCATACAGAGGACTGAAAACTCCTCCCCCACTTGGGCTGCCAGTAAATGGAGCGATGACAGCAATAGCTTTCCAGCAGGAAGCCATTCTGTGCACATCACTAGAGCTACAGTGCTTCCATGGGCTGCTGCAAATCCTCTGCAGTGAGCAGTGGCGTAACTAAGTTTTTTGCGCCCCCCCCCCCCCGCCGCCCCCACCCCGCCAAGCACCCCCAATCCCCCGCCGCCCATGCAAACCCCCCCCCCCAATCCCCTGCAGCCTTACCTATCGCGCTGGTCCCGGCGGCTCCGTTCTTCTTCTGCTCAGGACCACCACAAAATGGCCGCCCTAATACAGCAGACAGTTTCAGAGAACTGTGTGCTATATGGGGGCGGCCATTTTGTGGTGGTCCTCAGCAGAAGAACGGAGCCACCGGGACCAGCGAGATAGGTAAGTCTGCGGGGGATTGGGGGGGGGTGTAACTATAGCACCGCAGCCCCCGGCGCCCCCACATGCACAGCGCCCCTCCCCCGCGCGGTGGCGGGGGCTGCGGTGCTATAGTTACGCCGCTGGCAGTGAGCATACCCAGACTTCAGTGAGTCACTCAGTGTGATGCAGCTGAAGGAAGGTATGCATTGCACCAGAGAGGTGCATGGAAGTTTATAATATTCGAGCCAATGTGAATAATATTTATTTAAACTATTATTTGTGTGTAGATCTTTAATAGGAGTATAATTTTCTGTACTTTAATTAATATTCAGTTTTTCAAAGTGTGTATTTTGCTCTGTACCTGTGTTTGTGTGCATATGGGTACAGCATTTGTTTACAGTATATGCACAAAAACACAGAGCATTCACAATCAAGGTTACTTCAGGGCTGCCGACTCTCCCGGAATGTCCGTGAGACTCCCGGAATCATGGGATATCTCACGGACTCCCGGAAGACGGACCCTTTCTCCCGCAGCTGCTGCTTCGCAACCTACACATTGCGGGAATAGTACCTGCTGCATTAGCTAGGAGAGTGGAGACCTCCCTGATCTCCACGTACGGCCGGGCACACAGTACAGTGTGCAAGTGAAGCCGTCCCTCCCTATCAGCAACGGGTGACAGCGGCTTCCACTTCCGTCCTCCAGGCAGTGTACAGCTACTAGTAGTGATGCCTTTTCCAGCAGCAGCACACAGTGACAGGCGGCTCCGTGCTTTCAGGCAGCACACGGAGACTGCATAAGTAAGGTAATTGGATACTTTCATCTAGGTTTCTAGTGTGAGTTCCCTGCTCTGGCTTCTGTATATCACAGTTCACTAGCCAGGACAGCAGATATCCCCTTAACCCTTGCCTTAAAGTAAACAGTGCCCGGCAAGCAGCAAAGTTGCTGCAATAAAATCCTCTCCCTCGAGTCTGTTCTCCCTCCTCCAGAAAGTATGTTACATGTTATGCCATTCATATAGGGGCATAGGGCACATCACAGAACCATGTAACCCTTTGAGGACTACAGTGCAGGCGATCCACAAATATATTTTTCTGATTGGTTGCGGACCAAATTAATACACAAACATATTTCATGCCCAAATCTGTCTGCATGCTTATCAAAAGTACTGTAGGCCCGCCCCCTGTTGATGCTAGGCCCGCCCCCTGTCGACGCAAGGTCCGCCCTCTGGTGACAGACGCAAGGCCCGCCCCTTGGCTTTTACTTTTCTCCCTGAAATTATTTTTCAAAAGTAGGCAACCCTGGGTTACTTTATTCCATAGTTTATGGTGATTTAAAGTAGATTATCTGTATGTTGTGTTCCGTTCCGTTTTCAACGAGCAGCACCCAGGCAATTGCAGCCCCCTTAAGTCTGAAGGCAGGAGCCGCCACTGTATATGGGCTAGATACACTTAGTAGGAGCAAGAGTGCTAAAGGGCAGTGAGTACTACCAATAATCTGCAGCACTAACATGTGTGAAAAAGCTTTTTAACAACAGATTTTCTATATCAATTGCAACTCTACAGGTTCTTATTCGTCCACACACAGTTTGATAATTGACGTGATAACCATTTATATACAATAATCTTGCAGATCTCTCAACACGTAGAGCACACAATATATGGCAGTCTCAAGTCATGTATATCAGTCGTATATGCTTAAGAAGTGGAAGGCTTCCTCCACATGGGAGAGTGAGTCTGCCGGGAGGCACACCAAACACCTGACAGCTGTCAGATTACAGTCCGTGCAGTGTTAGTCTCCGCCAGTGAGATCACATGTAGAGCTATGGCGGTTGTTACCTGTCCTTGGAGCACTAGTTAGCGGACCAAGGCGGGATCCGTGGATCGCGGGTAGCGGTGCAGGTGGAGCTGACTTTCACCTGCTGCATTGCTCCTGGGGTAACGCCGTAGGCCATAAGAAGACACCTGAAAAGGGTTGACATGCTTTTGGTCAATAAGGTCAAAAGGCTGGCACAAGCTCGAAATTTCTCAGGCTGATCTCTGTCTCTGATCCACCATTACTCCCCCACCCCCTTTACTGATTCCCCCCCCCCCCCCCCCCGTCGCCACTCGGGAGGATCGCATAACTCCCAACATGACCCTCTCCATGAGGGACACAATACTCTATTTCCTCTTGATTGGGGGTTATCATCGCCTGTGTTAAAACACCTTTCTTATCAATAAACCTGTTTAAAACAGGTGATGGTAATCATACATTAAGAGGGAAGTCCAGAAACAGAGCATTGTGTCCCTCCTGGAGAGGGTCATGTTGGGAGGTATGGGATCTGGGCCACTCGGGGAGGATCAGAGCTGTTCGGGGAGGTTCGGCCGCGCTTAGCCGTTCGTGTGTTTGGGCGTTCAATCACAGGAATGGCCGAACAAATGAACAGATGAACAGCTGAGCACCCAAATACCCGAGTGCTCCTGAGCCCCCCCCCAGTGGCCCAGAACATCTCCAAGTGGTCGCAAAAAGCCGAAGCCGATAGGGGGCTGATGCAGAAGGGTGAGTATTTCTGGGGCCTGACAAACCTGCCCTGGTAGGTTTGTCCTGCCCAGGAAAACCCACCACTGAAGGGGTTAAGGGACCACTTAAGGGAGTCTGTGTTGCATTCAGTGCCGTCTTCCGTCTTAAAGGGACAGTTTCAAAGACGTTGGTTTGTGACCAGTCCATGAACTCTTATTTGTTAGTTCAAAGGACGTTATTTGGAATTCTGCTTTTATGTTATTCGGTATCTATGAGAAAAGTTCTCATTAAACCTGTTTGCTTTAACCCTACTTCCTCCAGTCCTTCTCTAGTTCCTGAGTCTAACACGAAACCATACAATCCACAAAACCTGGCAGTGGGTGGACAGACCACTAGTGGAAGGGAATCGCCACTTTAGCGGAACTATTAGGATACTTAAGTAAGAACGTCTTGTAGTATGCAGTGGAGCAGGGATCAGGTTCAAAAGCCAAAAGAAAGATCCTGTCCAGGGCTGTAGTAGGATGGAAGAAAACCTGAACCCAGAAGAGATAGAGGACCAGATGATCCCTTCAAATACATAGGGGAGCCTATTGCCTCCAACATCTCCAACAGCTACTAGAAACCATGGGGTCCATCCCACAAAGCCAGGGGACAGCATTACCACCGAGACAGGACCATAAAATGTCTGTCAATAATGGAGTCACAGAAGCTTTCTCCCAATCCTGTTCTGATCTAATAGTATCTGTAACTCCAGTTCCCAATCAACAGTAAATTTAGGGAGCATTGTAAAGAAGTGCTCAATCAGTAATTAACTACAACCGCTGGAGAACATACACTGTTTTTAACCTGACATGGGCATCGATCAAAAATGCCAATGGCTTGAACATCTGATGCACGTCCCCAAACCCCTCTACGGCAATGGTGAGTTCCTCTAATGTTTCTGGGTCAATTTGCAAAACTCCCCTCTGAAACCCTTAGTCCAGACCTTGGGTGAACTGATCTGCAGCTAGAATCTCTACCTGGTGGAAACCATTCCTTAAGAACTGTAGTCAACAAAGGGCCAATTGTTACATTCTAGGGTTCTTCCAGCGCCAAGACTCCAACATGAGCCAAAATCTTTTTCGATGAGCCAAAAAAGTGTCGATATTCCAATTCCTGTAATTTTAGCTTCACTGCACAAAGATGCTAAAACCTTGCACCAGTTCTTCAGCAGCCAGTTATATGCTTAGTGGTCCTACTGAATGCCGTCAGATATGGTTCCATGTCGTCCGTACAAGTAATTTTTTGCACAGTATGTTGCTTCAGCTCATCATGTTGTGTCTGTAATAACAAGTTCGGTTGTGCTGGCCACAGACCACTGGACTCCTCCTGAGCCTTAGCTACGCTCAACACCTGTGCTTGCTGAGAGCAGAGATTTCCAAATGCCTTTCAGCATCACTTCCATTCTGTCTGCTTAGATGGGTGGGAAATGGCACTTGGCTTCTCTATGTAACTCCTGTGACACATTACACCTTCAACATGACAAGACTATCGCCTGCCTTATTTGTCAGTTACCAACGTATATAAATCAACATTTGACTTTGACGATTACTGTCATTAGTCTAATACCCCTTTCACACCGAACATCAAATTACCAGGTGAAGCAGTTCCACCCGGTAATTTGTTCAGTGTGAAAGGGTCAAGCAGGTCCTTAATCCTGGGGCACCGACTCTGATCTTTGTCAGGGTTGGCAGCCCGGGATCTGCAACCCGGTTGATCTTTCACACTAAAGAAATACCTGTGTAATTTAGCAGATTACCATGATGACATTTCTAACCCAGTTATTTGTTGCTCAGTGTGAAAGAGGGTCAGACTGCACCCAGCAAAATGACCCAGCACTCTAAATGCCGGGTAATTGCCGGGTCACGGGTCTGAAAGCGGTATAATAGACTGTATATAGATACAATATACAAAACTATATACTATTTCGGCACAAAAAAGGGTCAGCTTATAACACTAAAACCAGGTATTATCAGCCTGGTTGAAAAGAAGTACACAATATGCAATAAATATAGTGAAGCGCCCCACAAGTTGGATCGATCACTGCACATATATATATATATGCCATACCATCCATCAAATACGCGGAAATATGTCCATGTCCATCAATTAGCCAACCAGTATAAATTAATTGTCAATATGTTCTCACTTCCGTGCTCCGGGACCATACAATAAAGGAAGAAAATATATATAGACAGTGTGAGTCACTTTTTTTAAATAAACATGGTACAGATGGGATTTGGATGATATTGGATCCTCTTTAAAGCACAGTGGGAGATCATACACATCAAGGTTTCTTTCAAGGTTCAAGGTCAAGAACACAAAACCGTCCTGTAAGACCACAAAGGTGCTTACATGTACAGTATGCTTATTTTTCTCCGAATGTGGGTCCTCTCATCAAGGTATCTTTAAGGTCCGGATGGGGGGGGAACTGCCGAATTGACTGACCGAGCCTGTGCTTTTTCTGACACTCCCAGAAAATGGACGCTTACCACCCCCAAACGCCAACGGATTTATTTATTTATTTACAGTTTCTTATATAGCGCAGCAGATTCCGTTGCGCTTTACAATAGTAGACAGTGATACAACAAACTGGGTAACAACAGACAGACTTGGAGGTTAGAGGGCCCTGCTGCAAGCTTACACTCTATAGGGATATAGGAGCGAAGGGAGTGGTATAAATACCCGACCGCCGGGATTCCGACAGTCATTAGTCAGACGTCGAAATCCCGACTGCACAGCGTGGGGAGTGCAATGAAGCCCCTTGCAGTCTCGCTGCACTCATCACGCTGCGGGCACGGTGGCGAGCTGCACTCGCCACCTATTTTATTCTCCCTCATGGGGGTCGTGGACCCCCACGAGGGAGCAGTCGGGATTCCGATGTCGGAGTAATGACTGTCGGAATCTCGACTGTCGGGGAGCCGTCCAGCACCCGGAGGGAAACACAAGGACAGGCACCAGTAATAGCATAGCAGTCCCACCAAGTTACAACGGATTCTACTTAGCATCTATTTAGCAACTTCTGGAAGATAACAGCTAAAAATGTAATTGATTGCTATTGGAATCATCGCCAGTTCTAAAATCCCACATATTTCAAAATCGGTGCACAAGTAATTATAATATAAAAGCACTTTACACAAAACAAATAAATGCTCACATACATCAAAGACAGCGACAGCAGTCATGCAACAAACTCATACCTCCAGATCCTGCCCAGGTATATCTGGACCACACCAGATAGTTCTCCTGGCTTTTACAGAGTTTAGGCAGTGTGTTATAAAGAAATCTGGAATGATCTCCAGGTACTGGAAGCAGCGCATGCAGTGGTGTAACTATAGTCCCGCAGCCCCCGCAGTGGCAGGGAGGCGCTGAGAAGGTGTGGGAACCTGGGGGGGGGGGTGTGTCTGCGGGGCTATAGTTACCCGCTGCCGCCTGCCCCTCCCGGTAACTCCTGTCGCCGGCGCGGCGCTTCTGTCGGGTCCCGGCTCCTGCAGCTAATAAAAAGTGTCAATCAGAAAATGGCTGCCCCCATACAGCAGACTGTATGGGGGCAGTCATACAGTCTGCTGTATGGGGCAGTGGGTAGCAGAGTATATGTGCTAGGTACAGGTGTGCTGTGTTGTATACAGATGGCTGCCTTCTGGGAGAGGGTTGCCGCCCTCAATAAACAGAAGTGAAGGAGAAAGGACCAGTAGGCGCCTTCTGTATACTAAAAAATAATACATTTATTACACAAATAACAAATAGCATAAAACAATATAAAACAATATAAATAATAAATAAATATAAAACAAAAAATTGCAATCATGCAATACCACAATACTGTATTAAAAGGCCATATCAATGCATTTGCATAAAAATGTATAGTTACCAAGTCCTGAATTGGACAATTTGATGCGTAGGTTGGACAGATGTATCAGTCACACGATGGGGGATAATGTCCCAGAGCACAATTTGAGGTAACTTGCCCCCATACAGTTGCTAGAGGAGACCGCCGCCTACTCTAGCATCCTCAAAAACTGTCTGCATTATGGGGCCAGCCACGGGGCGGAGGGGGTGTTAACCCTGGGGGTTGGAGGGGGGGGGGCAAATATAATAGCGGCATGGGGGCGCAAATTTAATAGCTACGCCGCTGAGCGCATGATATCACTAAATTAACTGTCCTATAGGCAAGTCCAACGCATTAGTATTCAGTGGACTTCAACAGGGAAGGTGTCATAACACAGACCAGCATCTAATATACTGTACAGGCTGTACTTTTTAGAGAGATTTAGATTTGGGTGAGTTATTTTGTTTCTGTGCAGGGTAAATACTGGCTGCTTTATTTCTACACTGCAATATAGATCTCACTTTGAAGTAAAACCCCACCCAAATCTAACTCTCTCTGCACAAGTTACATCTGCCTCACCTGCAGTGCACATGGTTTTGTCCATTTGAGAAGGAATTTGCCTTTGCGATTGAACCAGAATAAGGGCCAATGTGTAAGGGCATTACGGTGTGTCGCATAATGTATAATGGGCATTGCTTCGGGGACCCCATTATAAATTTTGATATGGAGCCCACCAAGTTCTAGTTACAAGCAGGGCTGGTGTAAGGCTTCTCAGCACCCTAGGCAAAACTTCAACTCACTGCCGCAACCCCCCCCCCCCCATACTGCCACCAAAAAACATTTTGCAACCTTTTAATGCATACTTGCCTAACATTCTAGAATGGTAGGGAGTCTCCCAAAAACTGAGTGGTCCACCCAGCCCCCCAGGAAGGTGGGCAAGACCCCTGCTTTCCCTGGAGCACTCTCCCCTTTGCCACTCATGACATAGTACAGGAAGGGAGGGCAGCAACGTAAGGAAGTATGCCTCAAGGGAAAGTATGGATTTGAGGTCTTAGAAGTTCCACAGCCGTCAACTGCATTAAGTACAACAAGGATCGTCACAGACATCATTGATTTTTTGATAGGCAGACTTAGTGCCGCCCCCTAGAACTTGGCGCCAGGGCCGGTGCAAGGCACCGGAGCGCCCCAGGCGAGTCGGGGTGGGGGCGCCCCGGTGCCGGGGGGGGAAGGTTGGTACCTGTGTAAAAAAACTTGCGTCCCCGGCGTCCCTGCTGAGTGCTGGTGCGTGCAGGGGTGTCCGTGCCGCCGGGGGAGCCTGCGGCGCTGTTATTGTGTATAAGCTGGCCGCGGCCGGCGGGGTCCCTACAGTGAATAGAAAATAACTAGCGCTTCCCGCGCGCATAGAGCTAGTTATTTTCTATTCACTGTAGGGACCCCGCCGGCCGCGACAAGCTTATACACAATAACAGCGCCGCAGGTTCCCCCGGCGGCACGGACACCCCTGCACGCACCAGCACTCAGCAGGGACGCCGGGGACGCAAGATTCTTCACAGGTACCACACTGCTGGGGGTGAGGGGCGAACTGCCGCCCTTCAGGTGCCGGTGCCCTAGGCAAATGCCTAGAGCTGCCTAGTGGTGGCGCCGGCCCTGCTTGGCGCCCTAGTCAGCTGCCTAAAGCTGCCTAGTGGTAGAGCCGGCCCTGGTTACAAGCCTGTGTGTTTTACAACATGCATCATTGAAATATAAAAATATTCCAAAATACGGAATAATCCGTTATCCAAAATTCTTCTGATTCCCAGCATTTTGGATAAGGGATACTCAACCTGTAAAAGGAAATATATAGATATAAAAAACATGTGCAGTTCCAGACGTACATTTCCACATGAATTCATGATTATAATCTAGACAAAAATACAAAATTCTATAAACAAATGATTTAATTATAGATATTCACCATTTTGCAGATGACTATAGCTAGAGTACTGTAGCTCTAATAGCTTCTGAACTGAACACAATTGTTTGTTTGAATAGTACAATTATACATAAAAATACAACAGAATTAATTCTAATAACATAATTGATACAAAATACAAAACATAACAAATTGTACCCTAAAAAGAGATCCAGCTGGTATCCTATAGATCAGGAGTTCTCAAACTCGGTCCTCAGGACTCTACACATTTCACGTTTTCCAGGTCACCGGGTGCACTCATTACTCACTGACACATTTTAAAAGCTCCACAGGTGGAGCAAATGATTTCACTTGATTCTGTGCTGAAACCTGCACTGTGTGGGGTCCTGAGGACCAAGTTCGAGAACCTGTACATTTCACTGGAACTTACCATGTTTTCAGGGTTTACAACATTTCGGCCCTTATTCAGATCTGATTGCAGTACAAATTTGTTCTCAAAATGGGCAAAACCATGTGCACTGCAGGTGGGGCAGATGTAACATGTGCAGAAACAGTTAAATTTGGGTGGGGTGTTTTGAAACTGTAATCTAAATTGCAGTGTAAAAATAATGCAGCCAGTATTTACCCTGCACAGAAACAAAATAACTCCCCCAAATCTAACTCTTTCTATATATGTTACATCTGCCCCCCCCCCCCCCTGCAGTGCACATGGTTTTGCCCATTCTGAGAACAAATTTGCACTGCGATCAGATCTGAATAAGGGCCGTGTATGTACTAGTCCCCAGAGTCTTGGTTTCTGATGTGGAGGGTAACGCTAGCCAAACCTGGTGTTACCCTATAAAAGCCTATGGGTTTCTTTCCGCATCGGTGCTGTCAGAGCTATCTGATCAGATCCTTCCCAACATTCCCTGCTGACGCCTAATCACTCTTCATACATACCTACCAACTATCCCACTTATCGCGGGAACGCCACTGTTTTTTGGGACGTTCCCGCATCCCTCCCGCGGGAAGCTGGCGATCTCCAACAAGGTAATACGAAACAAAACGGTCAGTTAGTGAGCGTTCTTACGTTAGAAGGCTTCTCAAGGTTCTATCAAAAGACTAGATGTGCCAATAAAGACAGGTTCTTTCTAGCCGCATCGCCTCGTTCTTTCTAGCCGCATCGTGGAGTTCATATATCTTGTGATGTGTACAAATGTGGGCCCCCATAAAGAACATTCATAAATCTGCACCATTGTTACCAATGTAAATATCTTGCAACAACAAGCATTTAGGCATAGACACACCCATATGTGTAGCTAGACACACCCTTTTAGCAGAGTGTGATATCCCCTCGACTGCATGTGGTGCATCCTACTGTAACCATCTTGGTTCCATGTTCCCCAAATTCAATCTGTCTTGAAATCATGCCACATCAAAATTCACCCTTACCTTACACAAGACACTGCTAGAACTCTAATCCATGCTCTCATCATCTCACGCATTGATAATTGCAATAGCATACCTCCCAACTTCTGGCTTTAGAGAAACGGGACGTTTGCCTGAAAAGGTGGTGTGGCCTCAGAAAAGGGACTGTCCTCATGGGATTACACCTTCAAAGGCCACGCCCCCGTTTTCCATCCCTCGGCAGCGCTGAATAGACGCTATGTGCACAACGTCTATTCTCTTCAGGTTGTGGGCTCTCCCAACTCTCCCCCCCAGCAGATGGAAAATATGGTGGCTCTGGGCAGGACGCGGGAACGTCCCCGAAACCCAGGACGTTCCTCCGGAAAGAGGGGCTGTTGGGAGGTATGCAATTTTCTCCTTATTGGCCTTCCCCATTACAGACGCTCACCACTAAAATCCCTCATGAATGCAGCTGCAAGGCTAATCTTTCTAGCCAGATGTTCATCATCTGCAAAGCTTCTCTGTCAGTCACTTTATTGGTTACTTGTATTCTATCCTATTCAATACAAAATACTTTTACTTACACACAAGGCCATAAACCAAACTACACCAACATACATATCTTCTCTTATCTCCACATATCTTCCAACCCGACCTCTACGCTACTCAAGATCTGCGTCTCTCATCCACACTCATTACTCACTCCCATTCCCGATTGCAGGACTTTCTTTCGGCTGCACCCACTCTGTGGCATGCTCTGCCATGCACAATAAGACTCTCCTCCTCCTACTGTGTGATGTAACGTGAATAAGGGACACCATCGCATTATATAATGTGAATAAAGTTGCAGTACTGTGTGGCATAATTTGAATTGGGGGTACTATTGTGTGGCCATGCCCCTTCCCAGCAAGATCACACCCCTGTTTGGGCTGCACACTGAATGTGTGCACTGTTTCTATTTAAAATATTGCGGGTAGGAGCACCAAAATGATGACTGCTATGATGAGGGTTGATGGTGCTGGGAAAGGGGAGCAGGGTCAGAGACGGAACTTGTGGCAGTGCTAGGGGGCACCAGCCAAAATCTTGCCTAGGGCGTCATTTAGGCTAGGGCCTACTCTGCCACTAGGGGTATATGTAATGGGGCCAAACCTTGACAGGAGTGCATGGCGCATGACAATCACATACCTCTCAGAATCGAGGAGGCAGGAGGAGTGACGCTGCCGAGCGCGACCCTGAAAATGTTGGAGGTGTGGCCTCGTGGGAAGGGGGCCTGTACGCCTGCCGCTCCCACAAGTCCACGCCCCATTTTCGCCGCAGTGGGGCATGAATAGACAGTGCACAACCAGTGGCGTAACTATAGAGGGTGCAGGGGGTGCAGCTGCTACGGGGCCCGGCGGGTTGGGGGGGCCCGAGGACCCAGCAAGCCAAGCCCCCTGCACCCTCTTGAATTTGTTTACTACTGACTACTGCTGACCCGGACAGAGGAGGTGGCGGGCTGCACAGTGCAACGCACGTTACAATGAAGGGGGAGGAGGCCAGTTGATCCAGGCTCTCCCCTCCCCTTTCCTACTCCCTATCTGGTGTTTCTGCCTGATGCCGGGGCTCATGTCACAACCTAGTGACCAGCCCCGGCGTGTAAACTAAATTAAACCTAAACTGCTGCCCGCGCGCGCAGTAGCGCTGTGATGAAACTGATGCGCGTCGACGTGCGACGCTACATCCGCGCAAAGCTAACCCCTGGAGCCCGGGCACGGCAGACAGGAGGCCCGGCACCTGTACACCTGATGTGAGACCTGTCCCCAGAGATCCGGTGGAAGGGGAGGATACCCGGCGCGAGGGGAAGCCATGGAGATCTGATGGGAGACCTGTCCCTGGAGACCCGACACTGCTGGAGGTAAAGGGAAAGTGGATGGGGAGGGAGCAGAGCAAGGTATAAGTGACCCCCCTCTCTCCCTCTCTCACCCCCTCTGCCTCCTTTAATTTACTGGGACAGGGATTGGATTATGGTATGGGATTATGAGATATAAATTGTTGCCACTGTCTCCCCTTCTCTCTCTTTTTTTCCTCTCTCTTTCCCTCTCTTCATCTCCCCTTCTCTTTCCCTCTCCGTTTCCCTCTCTTTCCCTCTCTCTTTCCCTCTCCGTCTCCCCCTCCCTCTATCTTTCCCTCTCTCCATCTCCGTCTCCCTCTCTCTTTTCCTCTCCATCTCCCTCTCTCTTTCCCTCTCTCCCTCTGTCTCCCTCTCTCTTTCCCTCTCAGTCTCCCTCTCTCCCTCTCCCTCTCTTTCCCTCTCTCCCTCCCTCTCTTTCCCTCTCTCTCTCTCTTTACCTTTCTCCCCCTCTCTTTCCCTTTCTCTCCCCCTCCCTCTCCCTTTCCCTCTCTCCATCTCCCCCACTCCCCCTCCGTCTCTCTCTGTCTCTCCCTCCCTCTTTCCCTCTCCCCCTCTGTCTCTTACCCTCTCTCTGTCTCGCCCTCTCCCCCTCCGTCTTTCTCCGTTCCCCCTTTTCTCCATCTCTCTCTCTGTGTCTCCCCTTCTCCCTCTCTTTCCATTTCCCCTTCTCCCTCTCTTTCCATCTCCCCTTCTCCCTCTCTTTCCGTCTCCCCTTCTCCCTCTCTTTCCATATTCCCTTCTCCCTCTTTCCATCTCCCCTTCTCCCTCTCTTTCCGTCTCCCCTTCTCTCACGCTCCCCTGGGTCTTTACCCTCCCCCTCTCTTCTTCCTTTTTCTCAGTCCCATGCACTCTTTTTTTCTCTTGCCCCCTCTTTCTCACTCCCCTCCTTCTCTATGCCCCTAGTCTGTTTTTCCTTATGTCTCTCCTCCCCACCTCCTATCCCCCCCTCAACCTGGCACTACCCCCTTTCTTTTCCTGACACCTTCTCTCTCTCCCTGGGCAGAATGTAATGCCACTAGAATTCGGCAGACGAGCAGGATACCAGCAAATACTTACGAGGTAAAAACCATGCCTTGTGATTGCCTCTATAAAAAGAGTCCGAGTTTGGCCGGCATCCCGCACAGTCGCTGAACTTGGGAGACATTACATTCTACCCCTTGTCTCCCCCCTTACATTCTCTCACTCTCTTGCTCCCCTCTCTCACTGCCATTCTCCCTCACACCTCCCTTTCTATATCTTGCTCCTCACTACAATGCCCCCACCCTAAAGGGGTGTACACATGAGGTGATTCTTACAAGCGATTATAACTACATTGTTAAAATCGCTTGGAAGGTTTCCCTGAATCGCCCCATGTGTACACAGCGGGCGATAGTGATACGCAACCCAGCAGCATCGCTATTGCCCTGCCAAATAGACAGTGCAGGAAAGAATATTTTTGCTTTACTTTGTATATGGCTGCGGCTCCCGGGGCTGGCAGGATGTAGTTAGCCATCTCCCGGGGCTCAGCCAAAATTGCTGAAACAGAGTCCTGTAAAGACATTTTAAGTAGGGGGGGGCCCTGTTCAACATTTTGCTATGGGGCCCACAGAGTCCTAGTTACGCCTCTGTGCACAACGTCTATTCACGGGTGACAGGGGGGTACTCTCAACTGCCACGGAACACTGCCCGCCCGGGGGCGGGATGCGGGAACGTCCCCAAAAAACAGGATGTTCCCGTGGAAAGTGGGACAGTTGGGAGGTATGCAAACATGGATATATTTTTTTAAAGCAGCAATCCTTTACAAGGTATGGATTTTATTTATAAATGATGACTTATAAATGCAGCAAACGATCGCCCGGCATCCTGCACCTCAGGCAAACCCTATTACATATGCCCCCAAGTTTAATAGCGTAAGCTAGGACTTGTATGCCTCTCTCAGGCTGTGTGTGTATTGAATACGGGAAGAGGTGGCACTGTGGAAGAGACCGCAGTCAGAGCTGATCTGCTCCAGGAAAGGCTTTGCCAGAGACAAAAATGGCGCCGGAGAAGACGCAGGCAGCGTGATGACGTTGATAGACGTATGTGCTGCCTGAGGGGGCAGGTCGCAGCGTTACGGTCGGGGAAGGTAGTCACGTGTCCCACAGTCAGGTGATTGGAGAGAGGGCGTCAGCTGACCTGTCCCCGGTATCCGTGCGCTTCTCTCCTCCCGGGTCAGTGTGACATCGAGCGGCCGCACAGAGCATCATCATGTCCTCCGTCAGCTCCACCATGAACGGGCACCTCATGCTGTACACCGGGATCACACTGGCCTTCTGGGCCACCCTCATCATCGTAGGTAAGAGATCCCCCAGTCACCCCAATATCCGGCCAGCTGTCTCCAGTATCCCCACAGCAGTGGTTGGGGGAATGGCTGCTGAGCCACTCTATAGAGAGCAGCCTGGGGGCACTGTTAGACTCCCATAGCTAACAGAGGCTGTTGGGCCCTGATAGCTCGAAGCCTTTGAGTGAGTGTGGCCCCCACAGGAAGCAGCTTATGATAGACTGTTGGGACTCCCCACAGGGTGCAGTCAATAGGGGAGTGTAGGACCCCCACAGGGTACATTCATTCAGGGGTGGTTGTTGGCCTACCCCCCATCTGCAAGGGTGCAGTCATTCAGGGAGTGTGGCCCCCACAGGGCACGTATGGCCCCCAGTATTTCATTGCTTACCTTTATAAGTCTGACATTGCACCCTGTAGGGACTTGGTAAAAACCACAACTGTCCGCACCCCGGAATGCCAGACCCTGCAGCAAACTCTGCCACCCTAGATCTTGTAGTGCACATCCCCATCCTGTGGGTATTCTGTGCCAGCTGTCACCGGCCAGACGTTGGAGAGATTACAGCCTCCCGGTATGGTTCGGACCATTGTTGTCTTTATCTCCATCCCTGGACCATACAGGAATGTTGTAATATTTTCTTCTCTGATGACCGCTATCACGACCCCCCCCCCCCCCCCATTGGTTGCATACCCCCGGATGGCGACACCTTCTACAAGCTTCAAGGTGGAAGAGGTTGTTGCAGGGAGCCAAACATTCCAGTTTTCACCCAATTGCAGCCAAATATGCATTGTTTTGTCAATTTAATATTTGCATTTTTGGTTGGGTTTGTTACTCTGCTTTTGGGGAAGTGATTTCCCGGAAGAGGGAAGTTTGATTATTCAGCTTCACATTTTCCATCCCCAGCTCTGCTGTGCACATCTTGTGCCTAGTTCTTGGAAATAAAGAATGAATAATCTGTGTCCTGTCCTAATTTTTTCCTGAGGTTCCCTCCTTGTACCAACCATTCAGACCATAAGATTTAACCACAGATATAGAGAATACCTTATAAATATTGTTGATGAAATACTGCACTATAAAGTGCTTTTCCTGCTGCCCACTTAATGGAAGACCATCTAATGCCTGTGGCTGGGCATTATCTAACCAGGCATTATTTTTGGCCAATTAAATATGCCTGTACGTTAGACTGTGACTCAGGTCAGATTTCCACCTGGTTGAATGTTTGGTTAAAGTGATAAAAATCATGTAATCTTTGTATGAGCGTTAATTATTGCGAGCAATTTTGCAATAAGGTGTAACCTATAAACCAGATTCCTGATACCAGATTTGCCCAAAACACTGGAGCTGCTCTGTTGGGAGTAAACAGTGTGTGCTCTCAGTGACTGTGATCTGGGCCAGGCTGGTTTCATCAGACTCCCAACTGTCCCAATATATACAGTATGGTTTCCATGCATGAAAAACGATGTTGCTTATATCTAAATAAAGGACAATTGGACAGAATTTCCCAGTTGAAGGTTATTTTTTTAGCACTGATCATAAGCTGTCATTACAGAAAATCCAGACCCCAGCAAATCAAAGGTTGTTTTTGGATCTATCCTCTTTTATTGTTTAATATGTAGTACAGGTTGAGTATCCCTTATCCAAAATGCTCGGGACCAGGAGAATTTTGGATAACGGATTATTCCGTATTTCGGAATATTTTAATATTTCAATGATGTATCTTGAGGTATCTTGCATTTATGTTGTACATATACATCAAACACATGAAATAAACACAAATATATTTTATTTGTGCATAAAACAAGGTTTCAAAACATGAAACAACGTTTGTGTACAATCTCAGGCACTGAATTTTAATTGCTAAGCAATCATTGTCTTGCACATATATAGTGCCAGTTGCATATCATTCCCTCAGTAGTGCTGTTACAGATGTCCCCATAAGTTTTTAGCAAAAAAAAAAGTTTTTTTGTTCACTTCTGGAATAATTTGGATAATGGATATTTGGATACTCAACCTGTATTCTATCATTTAGTATCTGTCCATCACCATACTGGAGTCTGTTGCAGGGATATATAGGACTACATTACACACATGCAGCTTTTTTTAGCAGTCAGGTATTTGGGCATTGCAAGAGTTCATTATATTTCCAAATCGTTGTTTCCACTCTGAACTCTGATTGAGGAACTTATTGTCATTGAGCTCCCTCTGTATGTTTGTCAGGACTTCCTCAAATCTCTGCTCCTGTTACATTATATGTGGTCTGTACAATCTCTCCAATGAGTGCCCTCGGTTTCTCTAGCATCTATCCTCTAGCATCTATCCTATCTCCATATTTTGTATGGTATCTCCATTGCTGATTTGCTCAATAGAGTACCTGAAGTTGGATTCCGCAATGTGTGCATATGTAGGTGTAGAGCAATGTGCTTGTGCTTTTATGCGGAGTTGGACGTACAGCATTCTAAATTTTGTAGCATAAATTGCATAATTTATTTAGCATATGTCCACATAAAACCATATACAAATTCTCTGTAGGTCAGCCGGGTATTGGTCATAAAGTTGACCACAAAAAATTTTTCATGTGTTTTTTTTTTGGTGTCTATCGGCTGTCACATGTTTTGGATAACCAACATCAGTGGTAGCTAACTCCAGGCATCGAGATCTACCAACAGTTCACATTTTTCACACAACCTCGCTGCTGCACTCATTACTCACGAACACATCTTAAAAGATCCACAGGTGGAGCTAATTACTTCACTTGTGATTCTGTGAAGAGACCTGGAAAACATTAACTGTTAGTATCTCCCGAGGACTGGAGTTGGCTACCCCAGGCCAACATGAACCGCACATCTCTAATAAAAATGGTTGCATTACTTGGCGTTCATACAATATGGACTTGAATTAAAGCTGAAAGTCTGCACTTCAGTTGCGTTGCCATTGTTCAATTTCAAATCAGTTGTGGTGGTGTGCAGGGCCAAATCCGAAAGATTGTGTCTGTCCAAGTATATATAAACCTAAACGTATTGTGCACTATTGGTACTTCCGATCTGTATGCTCATCGCATAGTGTGTATGTCCAATCCATTGTTCACTGCTGTAGTTACTTAATGATCACATTTGGGTTTGCTGCTCGTCTAATGGGACCATTCCTTGGCCAATGTGATGTTATGTGCAGCATGTAATGAATGACACATTGTGCTGTTGTGCAGCGGACCGCTTATTGTGTACAGTGTATCATTATATTGCATCATCACGTCAGAAGGTTTCTGTGCCCATCACATTGGAAGGGGTGTATATAGGGTTGCCAATCCCGGAGCATTTTTTTCAATCTCGGAATTCGGGATTGAAAAATGTCTGATCCCGGGATTGGCTTCCCTAATTAAAAAACCCTCCCCGCATATTTACTTACATGTGCGGTGTGGGCGGGTGAGCAGCCGGGAGGCGGGCGGGTGAGCAGTCAGCATCCAGGATTATCCAAATGTCAATCTTGGGAAGCTGGGTACACACCTAGGGTGGCCAATCCCAGGATCGGGAGGATCCCGGGATTTGGCCCCTAAAACGCCGGGATTTCAATCCCGGGATTGGAGTTTCCAATCCCGGGATTAGACTGCGCATGCGCAGTCTAATGCCGGGCAGCGTCTGAGCGTGTGCTCAGATGCTGCCCGGTTTCTCCCTTACCCGGCAGTATGGCTCTGCGCAGCATGACAAGGCCAGAGGTCATGCTGGCGGGCGGGCGATGATGTCATGCTGGACGCGTCTGTGCAGCTGCTTGGCCTGTGCAGCGTGACCTCTGGCCTTGTCATGCTGCGCAGAGCCATACTGCCGGGTAAGGGAGAAACCGGGCAGCATCTGAGCACACGCTCAGACGCTGCCCGGCATTAGACTGCGCATGCGCAGTCTAATCCCGGGATTGGAAACTCCAATCCCGGGATTGAAATCCTGGCATTTTAGGGGCCAAATCCCGGGATCCTCCCAATCCCGGGATTGGCCACCCTAGGTGTGTACCCAGCTTCCCAAGATTGACATTTGGATAATAGTCCGACAACCATACATACTCTGTACATGGAGCACAGATAGTGCATGATGAAACTAGCGGTTCAGAGCCAGAGGTTAAAATGTGCAGTTGGTCACCTGTTTTGCCTTTGTATTAATGCATGGGCATCTGTATCCTGGAAAATACACTTCTGTCCTCTGTCGCCCTTTACTGGTGGAGTCCCAGGCTGACCTGACAATAGCACAGTGGTCAGGGAACTCGGTCCTCATTACCCCACACAGTGCATGTTTTGCTGGTAACCCAGCAGGTGCACAGGTGTACTAATTACTCACAGACACATTTTATAAGGTCCGCAGGTGGAGTTATTTATTTCACTTGTGATTCTGTGAGGAGACCTGCAAAACATGCCCTGCGTGGGGTAATGAGGACCGAGTTCCCTGACCACTGCATTAGCAGGTCGAACGGATTTGGGCACTGGGGGTGCCGGACGTCTCACCGACAGTCGGGATTCCGACAGTCATTACTCCGACGTCGGACTCCCGACTGCTCCCTCGTGGGGGTCCATGACCTACAATAAAATAGGTGGCGAGCGCAGCTCAACACCGTGCCCGCAAGAGGCTTCATTGCGCTCCCCCCGCTATGCAGTCCGGATTCCGACGTCGGAGTAATGACTGTCGGAATCCCGACTGTCGGTGTGTTATACCACACCCGGTCACTGGAGTTCCTGCTATGTACTCCAATGCTCACCCCTGTGTCATGAGGGTCTCTGCCGTTTTTATACATGACCCTGACCAGGCTGGCATGTTTCTTATTGTGTGAAATAATTTGCTACCAATGTTTGGAGTCCTTCATGTACTCGGGTAAGGTCTGTTCCTATCAGCAGTGTACAGTGGTCACTGTCGCAGAGATCTAAGAACATGTTAATAGTTTGCGGCTTATAGTAATAAGTGATGTATACAGGCCATACTCTGTCTGTTATATCTGTGCGGAGAAATCCTATTGATCATGTCTCTATATTCTAGGTACCTGTTACACAATATTCGATCTGGGCTTCCGGTTTGATGTTGCGTGGTAAGTGCTCTTGTTTGACTCTAAAATAACTTTTTTCAATATGTGTAATATTTCTCGCATGTAAACGTTCTGTATATTGGTCTCTGTGGAGTCTCCTGATATTTAGCATATTTGGGTATATGAAGCTTCTCTGCAGCAGTTTGAACCCTCCCTAAAAAAAAAAACCTGCGTTTAGTAGGTTTCCTATGGATTTCTGAAATGAGGAGAGACCCTGCACCATCTGTCACTCTCACCCAATCACTTAGGTTCTGGCTTTTGTGTCAGCCAATCACTTGCAGGGTGGTTTATCCCCTGATCAAACCACGGAACTGTGTTCTATAACTACAATACATTCTCTCAGGATTATAATGTGTCAATATTTCAGCCTAAATTTTATAGAGTCTGATCAAAATAGGTTCTAGTGCAGATGTTTATATATCAGACATATGGGGGGTTATTCAGATGTGGTTAGAGTTTAACCATTGGTACTTTGCATATGCGCAGGACCTCTTCTATGCATGTGTGAAGGGGCCCAGCTGTTTGGAGGATGGGGTGGCATTGGCCTCCGTCTGTGTCACGTTTAGGGACAGGCCATGGATATCTGTGGCTGCATGGAGATTTCCTGGCCTCTGCCACTGGTGGCTGGTACCCGATGAGGAGTTGGTGGCCTCTGCTTTTAATAGATACGGCATTACCGTACAGCGTTGTCACGGCTGCGCCCAAGGAAGCCACTCCAACCACATTTGAATCAGGCCCATATTACACAATGCTTAACAGAAAATATTTGATCAGTCCCTATGACCAAGGTACCGAAACTCTGCCAGGGTGTAGATTTACTAAAAGTCCTAAATATTATTTATATATTTTTTTTTTACAATTTTTTATATTTTTATAATTTTCAGAACAATTAAATTCGATCTTGGTTGACGCTGGGCTTCCAGTGCTAAAACAGGTTTACTAACATTTAAAAATTAATATTAAATAAAAAAAAAAACTATTTTTTTTTAAATCATTTCGAAATCTATAAATGATCAAAAATCAACCTTTTAGTAAATATACACCCAGCTGTTCAGGATATTTATTTATTATCAGTTTCTTATATAGCGCACACATATTCCGCAGCGCTGTACAGAGAATATTTGAACATTCACATCAGTCCCTGCCCCAGTGGAGCTTACAGTCTATATTCCCTACCACATGTACACGCACACACATGGGCCATGGTGGGAATGGAACCCATGACCTCAGCGCTGTGAGGCAGTAATGTAACCATTACAGAGACCCATGTTTGAGCAAAGGTGATTTATTTAGTACTTAAGTCAATGTTATTAAATCATGTGTGTTCACTCATGGATATCATTAAAACATGGCCTGTAATTGTGGCATTTTGGAGCCTCTGACCAATCTCATTGCCCATATACACTAGGGGCAATTTATTTTTGTCCGAATGCAAATAACCTACCAGTTTATATTATGGGAAGAATGCATGAGCCTTCATGGAACTTACCAGGATTTATGCTGTTGTATAATATGGCAGTGTATATAGGACCTGATTGCAGGACAAGTTTGTTCTCAAAATGGGCAAAACCGTGCTGCACTGCAGGTGAGGCAGATGTAACATGTGCAGAGTTAGATTCTCATAAGATTGCTTAGAAAACAGCTTACAAAAACCCTGTGTGTGTATACCCCATAACTTTTACATGTTACATTTGTCCCCCTGTTCTGCACATGGTTTTTGAGAACAAATTTGTCCTGTGATGAGATCTGAATTAGGCCCATATGAAACGTGTTTCTGGGGGAGGAATTAGATGGTCAGAGTGTCTTGAGTGACCTCTCTGGTGACCTGGGGATGACGAATGAAGGAGCCGGCATCTTATTTCCCATTCTCTCTGGATGAAAAGTCGTCTTTACCAAAACAGTCTGTGCCTCTCCCCTGTGTTTGTGGTCACAACAGAGCAGGTTGCTGTGCGGCTGGCTGAGCCCGGTTCCTGTGTGTCTAAATTGGCTGGTACAGGTTCCCCAAGCTGTGACACTGACCCTCAATGCTGGGCACTGTCTGTGTGTAATGGGACATGTGTTTAGTTATAATGAGTATTCCACTATACATACCCCCCCGCTGCCTCTGCCAGCCCCAACCTGACTGAGGGGTCTCCCTGTGTGTAATGTGATGTATGTCTATGTAGTAGTCTGTACATCTCCCCCCTCAATGAGGGCATTGACCAATCCTTTTTTAGCAAAGTTCAAATCTTTTTTTCAAATAAACACGATTCAACCGATGTTTCGGTCCGATAATGGGACCTTAGTAGTAGCAACCAACGTAATTTCCAAGAGACAGCAGCTCCTGCCCTGACAGAAGGGTCTTCTCTTACTGTGTAATGGGATATAATAAATATATAGCAATGAGTACAGGTGCGTTCCTGCAGCAGACATGTGTTGTGGAAGTATAATCCGTTTTGGATAAGATGGACGTGTCTGGCGATTGCCGGGAGAACGTCCGATGGCAGCGTGTACAGTAGATACAGTAAAGCCTGGAGGTGGTGGTGTTATGCTATTGGGCTGGTTTTACAGAACATTCTTAACCCCATTGGGAACCGCTGGGATGAAATTGGAGTGACGGTACATTGTAGGTCGATTTGACCTCCTTGAGTGTCACAGTTGATCGCTGTACCGTAAGGCGGAATGGCAAAACATAACACCGGCTGTTGTCCAGGATCTTGTGGCCAGTTTGCCAAGGTATCTGCAGTGATCACTGCACGTGGTGGTCCTACAAAGTACGGACGTCAATCCCATCTCACTATTTGGTGTCTGTGTACAATCACTTCTGTCTACGTAGTGTACGGGTATTAGTTTTTTAGTTTCTTTTGTAGCGCAGCATATTCTGTTGCTCTTTATAATTTGAGTCAACAGTGATCAGACAGACCTAAAGGTAGGAAGGTTACAATCTATAGGATTATGTGATTTAGATGTGAGGGAACCACTTTCTCCAAACCCGGAGCGTTGTCAGACCAGTATACGCATGAAGACACCCCACCACTGAAATGGTGATTGGTTGAGCTCACAGTGCACCGCAACACTGATTATACTGCGGATATGCTGCTCGGCTCTCCTTGTATGGGTATAATGTGGTTCTATTGCGTCATACTACATTTGATACGCTTCTGCTTATATTTTATAGGGCTGTATCTTATTAGCCCCGAAGACACACACACATGAAGACACCCCACCACTAAAACAGCCTGATATTGCAATTAATCGCAGTATCCAATTTGAGGCAGTCGTTATCTGACAAAAATGGACGTACGATTCTGCAAACACACATGGGATCGGGGATAAATCCACAATCCCATGTGTTATAACAGATCAGGTGGCTACATATCAGGGATTATCATAATACAAAATAAGTGCGGGTATCGGGGGGGGGGAAAGAACACCTGCATCAGGGCTAAATAGGGTACCCCAATAGTGACCTGTCAAGGGAGAATAGACCCTGTCAGTCGGGATCCCCCGTCGGAGCACCGATGTCAGTATACTGATTGTCGGGCAGTCATCCGGCACCCAGACTCTATGTACGCACTATATATGGTGGGACCCGGCTGCCGGGGTGCAGTTCCTCCAGGACACGTGCAGCCCATTGTGTATTGTGAGCGGCTCGTGACACCAGGTTACGCTCTGTGCTGGGGTTAACTATTCCTGGGCAGGGAACCAGCAAATTCCTGTATGATGATGATAATAGTAAAAATAAACGCTCTGATCGCACCTTAGGGAAGATCCACATCCTACATGGACCCACAGCTACACTGCCCTAGATCATGGGGGGAATGACAGCATTTTCTAATGTTTGTATCATTTCTTTTTTTTTTAGCAGAACCTCAAAAAGAAAAAGCGCTGTCAGAAAAGTACAGAGGAAACACACTTGTGCAAATAACGCAATGTGTGTAGTAAACACATAGGTCTGAGAGTGCGTGACACTTAGCAAAGGAGAATCTAGCCGATGTGTAATCGGGAATAGTGGGAGCTCACCGGGGGTGTCACATGACTCAGGAGGGAGAGTCCCAATCAGGAGAGACGTGTATAACTTCACAGGTATACGCGTCCCCTCGCGGGGCTCGCTGCGCTCGCCACGCTTCGGGCTCGGTGGCTCGCTGCGCTCGCCACACTATTCTATTCTCAACTCCACACCGACGTGGATAGTAGGGGAATGAAAAGGTCGGAGGACGCGCGCCGACGCCCCTCGCGGGCTCGCTGCGCTCGCCACGCTTCGGGTTGGCGTCTATCGTGGGGTGGGGTTTACGCCGTTAAATTTGGGGTGGTTGGGAATATTTTACATTGAATCCAATGTAAAATCGGGTCCCAGGGACCCGATTTATATTTCATTCAATCAAAAAATCGGGTCGGTCGCGTCGATCGCATGCGACCAAATCGCATGCGATGCGATCAACGCGATTTTTCCGACACGACCACCCCGATGTAAATCGGGGTGGCCGTGCTAGGAAACAAGTACCAAAATGTGTAACTGAACCGTCTTGGATGTTATCCTGCTCGGACAAGTTTACCGTTAGCTCTCGTGGGATTCCATTTTTCATACCTGTTTTGACAAATACACTTGGCATTCAAAGGGTTAAAGTATGTGATGTTCATTTTTAGGTCTTACCTCTATGCTCATTGGATGTATTCGATGATCCCTATTCCGCTCCAGTCACTGACTCGGTTTGGTTACAGAAGTGGCTTAGCTTTGTTGTGTGGCGATAGTCCTCTGACAGCCTAATATGTGAGACACCCGTTAGGCGTCCTTTAGCCGTATCTAATGCACTTCTCTTTGCAGGTTCCTGACTGAGACATCGCCGTACATGTGGGCCAACCTTGGCATTGGATTGGCCATCTCTCTGTCTGTAGTGGGAGCTGCATGGTGAGTGACGCGGCCTCTCGCATTACTGCACGTCTGTCTGTTACATGAAGCATGCGGTCTGCAGGTTAGAGGTAGAGTCTATTCTTACATCTGTGTGTGAGACGCTATGGGGGTTATTCAGACCCGATCACATGCTGCAAATTCACAGGCTGAGGGATAATCGAATGACCGCGCATGGGCACGGCTCATACACATGTGCGAGGCCATCCTGCAATGGCAACTGGCGGTTTTCTGGGAAAAACAGGCGTGGCCAGGTGTTTTCTGGGAAGTTGTGTGCTGTACACTTCTGCCCCAATCAGCCTGTATCTATCGCAGTCCTGGGCTATGTACACACTGAAGTGTTTGCCAATGGATTTTGCAGCTAGTCGCAGGGCTGCAAAATTGTCAAAAGCTTATTGCAGGCTTGCACAGAGCCGGGACTTCACTCTGGCTTGGGCGAATTAGCAGCTCAGCAATCAGGTCTGAATAAACCCAGTTTGCTGTGCGCATTCTGCCTGTGGTCGTTTCAGGGTACAGAGAATAGTTGGGGGTGAGGGGTGGTGCTGTGCAGGGGATCTGGGAGACATCTATGTTTCGGCCACTTATGTATATCCACCAAACATAAAATGATGGCTATAACTCTCCTCTGCGCCCTGTCCTGTGCCTCTCATGTACTATGGAACAATGTGACCCGCTATTAACCATTTGTGGATCTGCTCATTCACTCAAAACAGAAGGTTATTGTTCTCATTGTGACTTCCGACTTGTTCTAGGGGCATTTACATCACCGGCTCGAGTATCCTGGGGGGCGGAGTGAAAGCTCCACGGATTAAAACCAAGAACTTGGTCAGGTAAGCTGCGATCTCTATTAAAGAATAATATAAAAATAATATACGACCATCGAATAACCTGTTAGTGCACCGCTATCGCCAGGGAGCTGGTTATACCGCAGCTGCTCCTCCCAATCTGTCCCCTGTTAGTGGGGCAGGAACATAGAGACAATACACTGTGTGGGTATTGGGAAGATGCTACTTAATACTGCTTTATATATAGTGCACCTGTCCCAGACTTGTGTAACTTCTGTTCCGGGCCCCTGCGAGGGTGTCAGTGCAGATATATTATGTGTACAGATATTGGTTACATAAGCCCCCCCCCCCCCCTTCCCCCCCAGTTATAGCCCCACCATTAGTTAGGAGAACGTCCTGAGTGTGATCCTCACTATTGATCTTGTTTTCCCAGCATCATTTTCTGCGAGGCCGTGGCGATCTATGGCATCATTATGGCCATTGTAATCAGCAACATGGCCGAGGTAAGGATGTGGGTTTTTTTTTCTGTCCCTATGTATCCCTGTGAGCGGCAGTGTACGTGACCGTGCACACGAGCTGTATGGGATCGGTCCATAGAGTCATTGCATAGTTATGAATAATATTGTAGAAGGCGTCTTATCCAGGTACCGGTGACAGCACTGAGGCACGAGGCTCAATCTCCTACCAAGCTGGCGGGCAGTATTCCTGCTAGTGTTGGCTGACAAGGTGGCTCAGACCCTACTATGTGACCAGATCACTTAGAATAATGTATGAGATCTGAGGTCCAGAGGTCTAGCTGCCTCCACCCAGGAGCGGCCATGTGCAGTATATACATAGCTACTAATATCTATAAGCAAGTACTCCTCCTAATTATTGGACAAATGTGCTCCTTATGCCATAACCCCAATAGCTTTTGGTCTTTCTTACACCAAGACTAATATAAATCAGGGTTGCCGACTTTCTTCTTCTCCTCTCCGGGAGAAGCCCGGAGAGGAGAGATTCAGAAGCCGCTCAGGGGGCGGGGCTTAAGCGTGACATCACTAAGCCCCGCCCCCATGCTGTTAAACCAGCTAATTCAGTGATCTCCGTGGAGGGGGCGGAGCTAAAATGACGCGATTGTGTCATTTTAGCTCCGCCCCCTCCTCTGAGACCCGAGGATTGCGGCATTTTAATGCCGCGATCCGGGGGACAGCGGGGGTCCCCCCTGAATCCGGGAGGGTTGCCCACCCTTCCGGGGGGCCGGGAGGGAGCCCCGATTTTCGGGAGACTCCCGGAAATTCCGGGAGGGTCGGCAACCCTGATATAAATAAGACAAAATATTTATGAGTTTATCAATTTGATGAGTCTTATTTAACACCTAATTAATTATTATATAGTAATATTTTACTGGTCAGAATAATTAAAGAACCCAATTCAAAGTTTGAGACGGTGTGGATACGCCCCATGTAACTGACTTTCTGATAGCGACATTCTTCAGGTATAAAATTGTGTATTTTTTTTTTTTTACTGTAATACAAACTAGGTGTATATCTATATGCTTGTGTCTAATAACACAAAAAGTGTAGAGTCCATAACATCTCTTTTGTGTTTCAGCGGTTTACGGGATCAACTCCGGAGACTATTGGGGTGAAGAACTACCAGGCAGGTCAGTGCACTGTCATGTGTGATCGGAACACGATTTCTCACTCTGGTTTGTTAGTGAGGACAAGGCTGTGTGGGACAGGGGCTGTGCTATGGCGTGAGGAGGGGATTGGGGGCAGTCAGATGCCATAGGCTAAAGTTATATTTTGGAAGGGGCAGTCTCCAGCAGCATAAGAGTATTTTTGCATATATCAAAATGAATGATGATTTAGTGAAGACAGGGCCTGTGTCATGTGAGGAGGGAAATGGAGGAAGCAGGAAGCTTTAAGGCCCCCATACACTATGCAATTTTGGGACGATTTCATCCGATTTCGGCACTTTGTGCCGATAATCGGGTGAAATCGGCCCAAAATCGCAGTTGTTTGACATCTGATCCGATCCGAAGCGCGGTCCCGTGCGCATCGGACCGGATCAGGGAGGTCGGACGGTCAGTACATACGATCACGTCCGACCTCCCTGTATGCATATGCCTGCCACCTGACAGGCATATGCATGCAGACACCGGGGGAGCAGTGGGGCGGGCAGCGGGTCCCTGAGCGCCGGCGAGTGCTGCTGACTGACCTGGCCGGGCAGTGTACTTACACATAGCAGCAGCGGGGACGGGCAGCGCAGTGGCGGCTATTATATTTTTAAAATACTTGTCAAATGACCGGCCGCTCTCTGATTGGCTGAAAGCTCTCCGGCCAATCAGAGAGCGGCCGGTCATTTGACAAGTATTTTAAAAATCTAATAGCCGCCACTACGCGTCCCGTCCCCGCTGCTGCTATGTGTAAGTACACTGCCCGGCCAGGTCAGCAGCGCTCACCGCACCCGCCCCCACCACCGCTGGCTGCCGCTGCCTGCCCCCACTACTCCTCACCGCCCTGCAGCTCCCCGGGGTTTTTTTTTACATGGGATAAATCGCATGCGATTTATCCCATGTAAAAATTGGCACATCAAGTGCCAAATTGTATGTGAGCCTCCCGGGGAGCTGCCGGGCGGCTCGCAGGTAAATTGGGTCCGACTTGTCCCTAGGACAAGTCGGCCTAATGTATGGGGGCCTTTAGACTAAGGGGGTATTTAATCGTCCGCCGCCATTCCCGATGAGGGAAATGGCGGCAGGGCCCTATTCAATGCGGTCTTCCCCGGCAGCATTAAGTAGGGTTCTCAGCAGAATGGGCCTGACTTCACAAGCAGTCAGACACGTTCTGCCGGGAATTGCAAAATCTCGGTTGAGCAGACCAACAACAGGACAGGATCGCGGCTGTCGGGCCAGCCAGACAGTCGTGACCCGACATCGAATACCCCCCTAAGAGTTATATAGTGAAAATAGCAGGGTCTCCCAGCAGCACAGAGCCGTGATGTTGCTGATGTCACTCTTCTCTATATGAAATTGGTCCTACAAGAGACTTCATTGCTGTATACAAAAGGTGTTATCCTGTTGCTGTACAAATGTTTCCGATTATCACATAATTTTAATAACCATTTATTTCATCTTTATTTGCAAGTTTTATAAGTGACTCTACCAAATAAACTGTAGTGCTAACTGAAGAATTACTATTCTATTTAAATACAACAATATTAACCTGCAGAAAACTTTAGTGTCTTGGGATAGATCGAAGAAGTGGGATATGGGGGAGTAAGGAGCTTTATTTAGTCCAATCTGGGTAACATTATTTTAGTCTGTAATCCACACTATTTGGGTCTACATTTTGAGCGGTTAGTGAGGAATGACCTTGAATTCAATGATACTTTTACAGTTTGCATTTTGCTAATTGATCACAAGAGGGCAGCATTGTTCATGACTTGTGTATCCTCTTTATTCCACTATTATTACAACCATTAAGTCTGATCATTCCTGTGTGTTTAATTTTGAGCCGTCAAAGTGAGGAATGACCTTAAATCCGCTACTGCTGCTTTTACGGTCTGCATTCTGCTAAATGATCGCTAGAGGGCAGCATTGTTCGTGAACTGTTTCTCTTTATGCCCCTATTATTACAACAGTTAAGACCCATCATTGCTGTGTGTTTTTAGGGTTCTCGATGTTTGGTGCCGGCCTCACTGTGGGATTCTCAAACCTTTTCTGTGGAATTTGCGTGGGTATCGTTGGCAGCGGTGCGGCACTTGCTGATGCCCAAAATGCCAGCCTCTTTGTTAAGATTCTCATTGTGGAGATATTTGGCAGCGCCATCGGCCTTTTCGGTGTGATCGTGGCAATCCTGCAGGTACGTGTGAACATTGCCAGTCCCATTGTTTCTCCAGACACCTTCGGTCAACTGATGATTTTACTTCTGACCTAGAGCATTAGTGACTGTTTGGGCAGTAAGAGCTTATTACAGTTCACTGATCTTCTTGTGGATGCTGGAATCTATTTAGAAAGCAGTATAGTGACAACGGGGTGTATTCAATATGGCCGGCAAGGGGGTTAAATGGTGGGGGTCGCTAAAAACAAGTGATCCTCGCTGTTTAACACCAGCTCCGGCCACTCACCCTATTCAACACGCCGGGGAAATCTGGATTCCCCCAAACAGAGAGGCTCTCGTGGCTAATGCAGGGAGCCCGCTGCATTTAGCCGCCGAGCCTTGATGTTTTAGAGGCCGCATACGATGTTTGCAACTCACTCCATAAACCTAGCGTGGGGGAAACGGTGTGTGCAGGGGGTCAGTTGAATACTAGCACTACTCACTGTCACAGCTCGCAGAAAGCATTAAATGCACCACAATGACTAGGCCAGTGGTTCCTAAACTGTGTGCCTAGGCACCCTGGGGTGCCTCAGGACACTTGCAGGGGTGCCTTGGGTTGGTGGACCAAGATCAATTCATATTATTTATGGTCAATGTACCAGGCAAAACCAGTGCTTGTGGCTGCCAATCATAATATATGTGGACAAACATGAGCAAATCCTGTCCCTCACCAGATAACTGTGACATATACACACAATGCACTTAATTTAATTATTTTTTTTTTTTTTTCAGAATTTCTCGATAAGACTCATTTGGCCTAGGGGTGCCTTGAAAATATTTTGATGCTCTAGGGCGCCGTGATTCACAAAAGTTTGGGAACCACTGGACTAGGCAGTTGCTTTATCCTAGTTTGAATGCTTATCTTTGGCTTTGTGTCCAGTATAAATCCCTAATTTCGCTGCCAGTCTGGGTTACTGATTGTCTTGAGTCACAGCAGTAATATCCGCAAAAGTTTTGATGTGTTAGAAGGTGGAGCTTATTAATCTTCTATGGCTCCTCCCTTCCGTTATCTAGAATATCAAACACCTTTCTTAGAACTGGTTTGATATGTTGCAGCATATTGCATAACTCCACTATATCCTCTATATAGTGGTACCGGCTCTATCTGTATTTGGCGCATGGCTGACGCTGAGGTTCTAGGTCACCTAGGTGTTGCTGAGCTGTAAGAGGCAGGAAATCTTACCATCCCTATGTTCTTCATACCAACTTTCTTTCTCTTATTCTAGACCTCCAAAGTAAAGATGGGAGACTGAGCGGCTGCAATGTGACCCCCTTATTCCGTCCTCCACATTGGTGACCAGAAGGACACAGACTATTTATTCCATGTGCTCATCTCTGACTTGGTCAGATCAGTTTCCTTCCCCTCCCCCCCCAAGCCTGGTTGTATTTTTATTTGAATCTTCCAACGCGTTCTGTAAAGATGGTGTATATAATAATGTTGCCCTGTTTTAGGATCCTGTGAAAATGATAAAATATATATAATATATACTTATTTGTGGAGGTCTGTTTCCTAAGGTGCTCGAGATGAAGAGCACGATCTTTCCCCCCGCAGACTATTGCAGACATGTGATCATTGCGTACAAGTTAATAATATGCACAGATTTCTGCAGATCCAGCTCCCGAAGACGGAACCGACAGAAGATTTTCATGTGAACCTCTATGACAGTGTTTTAATTATTTGGTGTGACTTGTGTAGCGGATCAACTGCTAAAGTGATTTATCTATGTTCATGTTATTCATGAAACTCATAAATTGATTTAATACCCCGGGTCATCACTGCCTTACTGTGATTGCATTGTCTGTGGCCCTTGGCATCATTTTTGGGGTATTGCACTGTTTTCAGTTGCCTGTGGGGTCTTGGTTAGAACCTACGAAGGTCATGAAGTCCCACGTGTTGCTCTTCAGTCTGCAGATATTTATAGCCCATATCCAGAATCCCCCCTTTCAGAAGAATGGTGGGTGTTGCGATGTTCCTGCATCCTCCGTATTACATAGTCATCCTGTCTGGTGATTTTCTCATTGCATGGTTTCCTTTCTTGCATTGTGTATGTATTGCCCCTGTTTTAGGACCAATCAAAGCAGCCGGTTAATTGTGTTCGTTATCTTGTGATCATGTTTGGCCGCGGTGCAGTCGATCAGTGAGTGCGTGCGTGTGTAATGTGTGTTTGGGAAGAGCTTGATGATACCTTGCCCATCCTGTGCACAAATCTGTATAAAGAAAGGACAATCTGCTGTTTTTTGTACATTTTTATTGGGAGAGAATATATTTAGGTACTTGTGTATTATCACGGCGCCCACTACTCCATTTGCGTAGTGGGCTATTCACGGTAGTGAAATCGCATTGCATGCCATATTGTATTCACTGCTCTGTGTCAGTGAATACATTAAAAAGATAGGATGCGATAAAAAAATCGCATCGCATGCCATTATTGTATGGCATGCGATGTGATGAGATATCGGCTCCGATGGAACCTAGAATAATGCAATTTAATGGTAAACTGACTTGTGATTTATTTTGCCCCACACTATCCACGTCATCCCGAAGCGTGGCGAGCGCAGTGGTACGCGTCCGACCGTCCTTTTCATACCCCCACTTTCCACGTCGGCGTGGAGTTGATTTTATATAGTGTGGCGAGCCACCGAGCCCGGAGCGTGGCGAGTAGACACATAATACACGTCCCCTCGCTGAGCTCACCACGCTTCGGGATCACGTCGATACTGGGGGTGGGGGGGCCTTAATAACTGACATTATGTTATTTAATGCTATAGTACAATAAATGCCATTATAAGCGTCAAAATCGCATGCCATACCATAACGGCATGCGCTGTGATTTCACTACATTTGCGTACGTAGTAAAATCGGGCACCGTGATAATACACAAGTACCTATATTTATTCTAAGTCTCCACCATCTGCTGTAGTAATGTAGCACTGCTGTGACTGCACCAAAGCATGTAAGTGACAGCCACAGCCTTGTATCCGCATATGCGTTATAGTACGGCAGCTTTTCCCCTTATAAACAATGGTACAATGTCTACTTGGCTAAGGACCAAATTCAGACTTGATTGCAGTGCAATTGGTTGTTTAAAATGGGCTAAACCCATGTACACTGCAGGTGGGGCAGATGTAACATGTGCAGAGAGAGTGTTATGGGACCTACATACGTAGCGATTAAGGAGCATTTTCTAAGCAATCACACTAAATTGGTTAGAAAATGCCCTTATATCACCCCATGTGTAGGGACCATACTGCGTGTCGCTATCGCCCAGCAAGCTGGCTATTAATTGGTCAGAACCATTGTTGTCAATGCAGAACACAGGCCCTGACAGATTGCTCAGCCGCACATCACTGACAAATTGCTGTGTGCTGAGCTATCTAGCTTCGCTCAGAATGTTCATCCATTCTCTATGTGAGTAGGTCCCTTTTTAGATTTAGGTGGGGTGTGTTGAAAGTGAAATCGAAATTTCAGAGTAAAATAAAGCAGCCAATATTTACCCTGCACAGAAACAAAATAACTTGCCCAAATCTAGCTCTCTCTGCACCTCTTGCATCTGCCCCACCTGTAGTGCAGCATGGTTTTTGCCCATTTTGAGAACCAATTTCACCTGCGTTCAGGCCCCAAATCTTCAATCATTGGTTCAATGCCCTATACAGCTGTAACCCTAACCGTTAATAAGCCTGAATTTAGCACGGTTGTGTGGTCGTGATGGTTATCTGCGCCCCCTGGTGGCTGATTTAGGGAATAATTTGGAAAAATCTGAGACAACAGTTAAATATCTGACCATGCTGTTCCTAATGTGTTTGGGGTCCTTTTAAAGTAGGAGAAATAGAAATGACCTCAGAATGCAGCAGGAGATGGGCCGCTTACTGGAAGCCACTTTATACTGGGGGCATAATAAAGGGTGTAAGTGTCATGTTATATTTTTGGTCATTGTTTTAATATGTTTGTTCCATAAACTGATCAACTACTTGATCGAATATCTCCAGACCCCATTCCTGTGTCCTCGCTAAAAGTAATACATTTGGTCACTTGAGAGAACCTGGTATTTAACTCTTCACAGTCCTGGGAGGAGTAGAAGTATCCCCTATGGCCTTTTAAAAAAAACTTTCAATATTATTTCTCTTTAAATAGAGATGACATCAGATCTATTTTTAAGATGAGCCGTTTAAACCAAAGAAACCTCATCACAACTGTTGTACAAACTGACAATATCCATATATCGCTAAATGGCACATTCACTGCAGCGAGACCAGACACGGAAACTTCTGTAAGGTTGATAATTAGAAATTCATATCTAGATCCCACAGGATCTGACGATAACTAATCATCCTGCATCTGTCAGTGGCGCGCAGACCACCATGACAGCTGGAGCCCCGCTTTTACAGATATAGAGCGGGATTGATTCCTGTATTGAACCCTTGTCTTTCTATTATAATTCATAGTTTATTACTGGAAGGATTGGCTATAACTAAGTGCCTTCCGTCAGCTGACTTCATGATGTTTATGGAAGGCAGTGAAGGAGTAAAACATTTCTTCTCTCATAGTACGTCTTTTTATACAGCCATTCCATTAGGTAGGGGATATTATCATGCGGCCTGTCCTCGGAGATATAGAAGCATTATTTTTGTGTTATCACAGGTGTTTACATTGCAGTTCTCTGGTCTAATGGCATTAACAGACTTTACATTGGATCTTTCTAAAGTAATTGAAGTCTCGTCCAGATAAGGGCGGCTGGGGAGACCATATTTACTCTGACAATTTATCTGTTGTTCTGGGATTTCACCATGTGCAGTTATCGCTTCGGTTGGTGGGAGAGATACTGGTGGTTTACAGTATGTGCAGAGATTTATATAGCGCAGTCACACAATCCTCTGTGCTTCATAGAGAGCCATTCACATTACACTGGAGCTGACAGTCTACAGGCCCTATTTCTGCAACATACTTTTTGAGCTGTGACAGTATTTTAGCCCACACACTCTCCGACCCACCCCCAGTCCCTATCTGCTCCTACCTCCACTCTCTGTCTTCACAGCTCCCTTTCTACATATCCAGCAAGTTTCAAACTATCAGTGTCCCTGCAAAATTGCTTTCACTTTCTGTTAAAACATCTTTACGCACCAAAAGGAGTCATTTGGTCTGAGTGACCTCTAGTGGTCAGTGGTGGTGAGCAGTTAACTACAAAGATAGATATTTGCACTTTCCGTGGATTATCCACATATATTAAGTATAATGGGAATGCATGTAGGAGGGGGTGTTACTGTAAATGTGATTGATAAATGGGCCCCTGTATTTTGTGAGCACTTGGAGTCTATCCCGACACAAGCAATGGTAGTACATACCAATTCTACACAAATAAGCTATGATATCATATCCTCAATTCTGTGAGGCAGTAATGCTAAACACTACCGCAAATGTGTTCATGTATTTGTTTCTTTTTAGCCCATACAACAGCAACTGTTGCTATGGGCAACATCCCATCTTAGTAAATTTACCCCCTAGTGTCTCATTGGTTGTGTAATCAGGCAGATTCTGCACCAACTATCCTTGTTCGTTCATTAAGTGGTCAGTCTTAGCCACAGTCCACTCCTGCCCTCAATAGTAAATGGTAACAAGTTACTACTATAGTACCAATTGTAGGGCAGGATCACTCTCAGGACACGTGTAATACAGACAGTCCCGGTGTCCCCTCACTCTCAGGACACGTAATACAGACAGTCCCGGTGTCCCCTCACTCTCAGGACACATGTAATACAGACAGTCCCGGTGTCACCTCACTCTCAGGACACATGTAATACAGACATTCCCGGTGTCCCCTCACTCTCAGGACACGTGTAATACAGACAGTCCCCGTGTCCCCTCACTCTCAGGACACCTGTAATACAGACAGTCCCGGTGTCACCTCACTCTCAGGACACATGTAATACAGACAGTCCCGGTGTCCCCTCACTCTCAGGACACCTGTAATACAGACAGCCCCGGTGTCCCCTCACTCTCAGGACACATGTAATACAGACAGTCCCGGTGTCCCCTCATTCACAGGACACGTGTAATACAGACAGTCCCGGTGTCCCCTCACTCTCAGGACACCTGTAATACAGACAGTCCCCGTGTCCCCTCACTCTCAGGACACCTGTAATACAGACAGTCCCGGTGTCACCTCACTCTCAGGACACCTGTAATACAGACAGTCCCGGTGTCCCCTCACTCTCAGGACACCTGTAATACAGACAGTCCCCGTGTCCCCTCACTCTCAGGACACCTGTAATACAGACAGTCCCCGTGTCCCCTCACTCTCAGGACACCTGTAATACAGACAGTCCCGGTGTCACCTCACTCTCAGGACACATGTAGTACAGACAGTCCCGGTGTCCCCTCACTCTCAGGACACATGTAATACAGACAGTCCCGGTGTCCCCTCACTCTCAGGAGACCTGTAATACAGACAGTCCCGGTGTCCCCTCACTCTCAGGAGACCTGTAATACAGACAGTCCCCGTTTCCCCTCACTCTCAGGACATGTGTAACACAGACAGTCCCGGTGTCCCCTCACTCTCAGGACACATGTAATACAGACAGTCCCGGTGTCCCCTAACTCTCAGGACACGTGTAATACAGACAGTCCCGGTGTCCCCTCACTCTCAGGACACGTATAATACAGACAGTCCCGGTGTCCCCTCACTCTCAGGACACCTGTAATACAGACAGTCCCTGTGTCCCCTCACTCTCAGGACACCTGTAATACAGACAGTCCCCGTGTCCCCTCACTCTCAGGACACCTGTAATACAGACAGTCCCCGTGTCCCCTCACTCTCAGGACACCTGTAATACAGACAGTCCCGGTGTCCCCTCACTCTCAGGACACGTGTAATACAGACAGTCCCGGTGTCCCCTCACTCTCAGGACACGTGTAATACAGACAGTCCCCGTTTCCCCTCACTCTCAGGACATGTGTAATACAGACAGTCCCGGTGTCCCCTCACTCTCAGGTCACGTGTAATACAGACAGCCCCGGTGTCCCCTCACTCTCAGGTCACGTGTAATACAGACAGCCCCGGTGTCCCCTCACTCTCAGGACACGTGTAATACAGACAGTCCCGGTGTCCCCTCACTCTCAGGAGACCTGTAATACAGACAGTCCCCGTGTCCCCTCACTCTCAGGACACGTGTAATACAGACAGCCCCGGTGTCCCCTCACTCTCAGGACACGTGTAATACAGACAGTCCCCGTTTCCCCTCACTCTCAGGACACGTGTAATACAGACAGTCCCGGTGTCCCCTCACTCTCAGGACACGTGTAATACAGACAGTCCCGGTGTCCCCTCACTCTCAGGAGACCTGTAATACAGACAGTCCCCGTGTCCCCTCACTCTCAGGTCACGTGTAATACAGACAGTCCCGGTGTCCCCTCACTCTCAGGACACGTGTAATACAGACAGTCCCGGTGTCCCCTCACTCTCAGGACACGTGTAATACAGACAGTCCCGGTGTCCCCTCACTCTCAGGAGACCTGTAATACAGACAGTCCCCGTGTCCCCTCACTCTCAGGACACGTGTAATACAGACAGTCCCGGTGTCCCCTCACTCTCAGGACACGTGTAATACAGACATTCCCGGTGTCCCCTCACTCTCAGGTCACGTGTATTACAGACAGTCCCGGTGTCCCCTCACTCTCAGGACACGTGTAATACAGACAGTCCCGGTGTCCCCTCACTCACAGGACACCTGTAATACAGACAGTCCCGGTGTCCCCTCACTCTCAGGACACATGTAATACAGACAGTCCCGGTGTCCCCTCACTATCAGGACACCTGTAATACAGACAGTCCCGGTGTCCCCTCACTCTCAGGACACATGTAATACAGACAGTCCCGGTGTCCCCTCACTCTCAGGAGACCTGTAATACAGACAGTCCCCGTGTCCCCTGACTCTCAGGACACATGTCATACAGACAGTCCCGGTGCGCCCTCACTCTCAGAACACCTGTAATACAGACAGTCCCGGTGTCCCCTCACTCTCAGGACACATGTAATACAGACAGTCCCGGTGTCCCCTCACTCTCAGGAGACCTGTAATACAGACAGTCCCCGTGTCCCCTCACTCTCAGGACACATGTAATACAGACAGCCCCGGTGTCCCCTCACTCTCAGGACACGTGTAATACAGACAGTCCCGGTGTCCCATCACTCTCAGGACACGTGTAATACAGACAGTCCCGGTGTCCCCTCACACTGAGGACACATGTAATACAGATAGTCCCGGTATCCCTTCAGTACACATGTATTACAGACAGTCCCCGTGTCCCCTCACTCTCAGGACACGTGTAATACAGACAGTCCCCGTGTCCCCTCACTCTCAGGACACGTGTAATACAGACAGCCCCGGTGTCCCCTCACTCTCAGGACACGTGTAATACAGACAGTCCCGGTGTCCCCTCACTCTCAGGACACGTGTAATACAGACAGTCCCGGTGTCCTCTCACTCTCAGGACACGTGTAATACAGACCGTCCCGGTGTCCCCTCACTCTCAGGACACGTGTAATACAGACCGCCCCGGTGTCCCCTCACTCTCAGGACACGTGTAATACAGACAGTCCCGGTGTCCCCTCACTCTCAGGACACGTGTAATACAGACAGTCCCGGTGTCCCCTCACTCTCAGGACACGTGTAATACAGACCGCCCCGGTGTCCCCTCACTCTCAGGACACGTGTAATACAGACAGCCCCGGTGTCCCCTCACTCTCAGGACACGTGTAATACAGACAGTCCCGGTGTCCCCTCACTCTCAGGACACGTGTAATACAGACAGTCCCAGTGTCCCCTCACTCTCAGGACACGTGTAATACAGACAGTCCCGGTGTCCCCTCACTCTCAGTACACCTGTAATACAGGCAGTCCCCTCACTATCAGTACACCTGTAATACAGGCAGTCCCCGTGTCCCCTCACGCTGAGGACACGTAATACAGACAGTCCCGGTATCCCCTCAGTACACATGTATTACAGACAGTCCCCGTGTCCCCTCACTCTCAGGACACGTGTAATACAGACAGTCCCCGTGTCCCCTCACTCTCAGGACACGTGTAATACAGACAGCCCCGGTGTCCCCTCACTCTCAGGACACGTGTAATACAGACAGCCCCGGTGTCCCCTCACTCTCAGGACACGTGTAATACAGACAGTCCCGGTGTCCCCTCACTCTCAGGACACGTGTAATACAGACCGCCCCGGTGTCCCCTCACTCTCAGGACACGTGTAATACAGACCGCCCCGGTGTCCCCTCACTCTCAGGACACGTGTAATACAGACAGCCCCGGTGTCCCCTCACTCTCAGGACACGTGTAATACAGACAGTCCCGGTGTCCCCTCACTCTCAGGACACGTGTAATACAGACAGCCCCGGTGTCCCCTCACTCTCAGGACACGTGTAATACAGACAGTCCCGGTGTCCCCTCACTCTCAGGACACGTGTAATACAGACAGTCCCGGTGTCCCCTCACTCTCAGGACACGTGTAATACAGACAGTCCCGGTGTCCCCTCACTCTCAGGACACGTGTAATACAGACAGTCCCGGTGTCCCCTCACTCTCAGTACACCTGTAATACAGGCAGTCCCCTCACTATCAGTACACCTGTAATACAGGCAGTCCCCGTGTCCCCTCACGCTGAGGACACGTAATACAGACAGTCCCGGTATCCCCTCAGTACACATGTATTACAGACAGTCCCAGTGTCCCGTCACTCTTGGTATACAGGGCCTTATTCATAGTGACTTGTAGCAACCCCGCGTTTATAGTCCTGCCGACTAAGATGCATTTTTGACAATCGATCCTATGAGTTTCCCACGCGACCGGGTGTGCTAAGATGGTCTATTCGGCATGACGATAGCAAAGGTTTATTTTATATATTGTTAACAGTTTCTTATATAGCGCAACAATTTTCTGCAGCGCTTTATAGAGTATATTAGAACATTCACATCAGTTCCTGCCCCAGCGGAGCTCACAATCTATATTCCCTACCACGTGTGTACACACACATTCATTCTAGAGTTATATTTGTTGGGAGCCAATTAACCTACCAGTACATTTTTGGAATGTGGAAGGAAACGCACAAGCATCGGGAGACTGTACAAACTCCACAAAGTTAGGGCCATGGCCAGAATTGAACCCATGACCTCAGACCTGTATACCGCCGGATTTCATTTCGGAGGTGTATGGTATACCTGATCTCAGGGCTCTGCAATATGGTAGAGTACAGATTTTTCAGACCTGATCGCTAATGTCCAGGAAAGTCCAGCGGACTGTGGGTGCGTCATATACAACCGCACTAATAAAGTGATGATTAATGGCCCATAATTACTTTGTACTAGCAAATATTTTACAAAATCCACCTTGGGTTGTACAATAATTTGTAAACTCGCAATTGCTGGTGAAATTAGGGGTTTGATATGACGGCCCAACAGTTGGGATCCTGACCACCAGTATTCACACAGGACGGCAGTGCAAAAAGACCCTTGCGTGCGTGTTGGCTTGCTGCGCTTGCCACAGGTTCTGTTCTTCTATAGAGGTTAGGACCTCACGAGTTAGACTAGTCCCTGTCAGTTGTGATCCCGACCATCAGGAGATTCCGATGTCTGTATGCTGGCTATCAGGATTCCGATGTCGGTATAATGGCTGTCAGGATTCTGATGTCGGTATGCTGACTGTCAACATGCCAATGTCGGTATACTGACACTCGGGATTCAGATGTTTCTGATACTGACCATTGGGATCCCGACCGTCGGGGCCATCATCCAGCACCCGAAATTACATTGGAAATCCATTAGTTTCTTCGCTGTCTATTGTGTTAATTGCAGATACTAGACTTCTTATTCCTTCAGGTTAAATGTATACAAACCATGACATTGGATCACCAGCGGTGACAGTCTGGCAATTCGCCAGCAAGAGGGAGCCCGGCTCCATCAGTATAGTTGCATGAAAAAGAGTGTGAACCCTTTGGAATTACCTGGATTTCTGCATAAATTGGTCATAAAATGTGTTCTGATCTTCATCTAAGTCACAACAATAGAAAAAAAAAGTCTGTCTTGTGTAATACCACACAAACAATATGTTGTCATGTTTTTATTGAACACACCATGTAAACATTCACAGTGCAGGGTGGACAACGTATGTGAACCCCCTAGGCTAATAACTTCTCCGAGACTAATTGGACCAACCAAACTGGAGTGCAATCAATGAGAAGAGATTGGAAGTGTTGTTTAAAGCTGCCTTGCCCTATAAAAAACACACACCGGTTCTTAGTTTTCTATTTTCAAGAAGCATTGCCTGATGTGAACCATGCCTTGCACAAAAGAGCTCTCAGAAGACCTACGATTAAGAATAGCTGGAAAGGGTTACAATAGTATCTCTAAAAGCCTTGATGTTCCTCAGTCCATGGTAAGACAAATTGTCTATAAATGGAGAAAGTTCAGCACTGTTGCTACTCTCCCTAGGAGTGGTCGTCCTGTAAAGATGACTGCGCAGAATGCTCAGTGAGAGGAAGAAGAATGCTAGAGTGCCAGCTAAAGACTTACAGAAATGTCAGGCACATGCTAACATCCCTGTTGATACATAAAACACTAAACAAGAATGGAGTTCACAAAAAAAAATACGTTGTTGCACGTTTGAAGTTTGCAAAAGAGCACCTGGATGTTCCACAACACTACTGGCAAAATATACTGTGGACAGATGAAACCAAAGTTGAGTTGTTTGGCAGGCACATACAACACTATGGGCCTTATTCAGATCTCAGCTCAGTACAAATCTGTTTGGAAAATGGGTAAAACCTTGTGCACTGCAGGTGGAGCAGATGTAACCTGTGCAAAGAGAGTTAAATTTGGGTGGGGTGTGCTGAAACTGAAATCTAAATTGCCGTGTAGAAATAATGCAGCCAGTATTTACCCTGCACAGAAACAAAATAACTCACACAAATCTGACTCTCTCTATACGTGTTACATCTGCCCCACCTGCAGTGCACATGGTTTTGCCCGTTTTCCAAACAAATTAGTACTGAGCTCAGATCTGAATAAGGGCCTATGTGTAGAGAAAAAAGACCTCACACCAACAGCAAAACCTCATCCCATCTGTGAAGTATGGTGGAGGGGGCATCATCGTTTGGGGATGCTTTGCTGTCTCAGGGCCTGGGCAGATTGCTAACATCGACGGAAAAATTAATTCCCAATTTTACCAAAACATTTTGCTGGAAAACTTAAGGCCATCTGTCCACCAATTGAAGCTCAACAGAAGATGGGAGATGCAACAGGACAATGACCCAAAGCACAGAAGTAGATCAACAACAGAATGGCTTCAACAGAAGAACTTACACCTTCTGGAGTGGCCCAGTCAGAGTCTTGACCTCATCCTGATTGAGATGCTGCAGCATGACCTCGAGAGAACGATTCACACCAGGCATCCAAAGAATATGGCTCAACTGAAAGTTATGTAAACAGGAATGGTCCAAAATTCCTCCTGCAGGTCTGATATGTAACTATAGGAAATGTTTGGTTGAGGTTATATTGGGTTCACATACTTTGTCCACCCTGTACTGTGAATGTTTTACATGGAGTGTTCAATAAAGAAATGACAACGTATAATTGTGTGGTATTTGTTTACGCAGACTGTGTTTGTCTGTTGATGTAACTAAAGGCCCATACACAGTGGGCGATTTTGAGTTGAAAGCCGCTAAAACACCAAGTTTTCAGCTGAAAGCCGCCCAGTGTGTGCAACCCTGCGATGAGCGGTGATGCGCGCTCCCACATCATCGCCGGGAAAGCCGCTCATCTGCTTGTAATACCAGCAGATGAGCGGCTTTGTGGACGAATTTGCATAGCGCTGCGCTATGCACAGCCGTCCGCGCAGGGGGTAAGCGGCTCAGTGTGTATGTACTGAGCGGCTTTGCCCCCAGCAATGACAGCAGTTATAACCGCCCATACACACTGGGCAAAATTGCGTAATTCCAAAGGGTTCACATATTTTTTATTGCAACTAGGTATTTAATTATCTCTTACATACTGTATTTGTCATCTGTTATTTGTCTGTTTGTCCGGTATGCATTCGGACACTGTGCACTGGATTTGGATGGCCCCACACAAAGTGGGTCAGGGAAGCAAAATATGTCAAAGTTTAATAACATGGAGGGGGTAGAGGATATGGGGGTTTAAGAAAATTTTTTAGGTCAGATCCGGGAGACGACCACAGAGAGAACTTCAGATGACACTAGGCAGCCACCTCCTGGGTCTGCTGGAAGAGCTGTCAAGCTTAAAACACGAGCAGGATATAGTTTAAGTAATAATTGCAAAACCAAACCTGAGCAATGCCAGGTAGCTCAGCTATTCTACTACATATTAAGTAGTGTGACAAAGTGAATGACTTAGAAAAATATAGAGCTGCGCACCCAACTTGAATATAAATATAACAATTTATTACAGTTACATACATACAATACAAAATTAAAAATAAAAAATAAAAAATTAGGTATAAAAATTATACAATAAAAACACACACAAAATATGAAAAATTGGAAAAAGGTGGATTATACAACCGGTTGTATTCACTGTGATCCAGTCCTGGTATTATTAAATAAAGTCAGGTTAGTACTGTTAAAATTTGTAGTGTTAGTGACAGTCACTATGCATTCCTGGGTTTTTCATAGTATTGTTAGGTTTTTGTTAGACTGCGGTATACTAGTAGTTAGATGGAGTTTTACTAGCTTAATTGGTCTGGCCAGACAATATGGGTACCTTACAGACGACCTGCTGCTGCTTTCTCCTGTTCTCCCAGTTGATGGCGCTGATTAGCCAAAGTTACAACTTTATCCGGAGTAAGAATTATTTCAGGTAAGCTGGTCTCAGTAATTTCGATGGTACCACCTCTCTTAAGTGTATTGCCAGTATCCTTGTGCTCTAACGCGTTTCCCCACCTATGAATTTTCAGCGGCTTCCTCAGAGAGTCTGCAAGTGGCAAAAAAAAGAAGTGAATGACTTAACACACGCCATTGCATACCTCCCAACTTTTGAAGCCCCCTGCCATGCCCAGGGTTGTCCTGGCAACTGTTGCTGTCCCCCAAAGCGGAAGTGGGCGGGTCCAGGCGCCCTTAAGCCCCCTGCCATGCCCAGGGTTGTCCTGGCAACTGTTGCTGGCCCCCAAAGCGGAAGTGGGTGGGTCCAGGCGCCCTTAAGCCCCCTGCCATGCCCAGGGTTGTCCTGGCAACTGTTGCTGGCCCCCAAAGCGGAAGTGGGCGGGTCCAGGTGCCCTTAAGCCCCCTGCCATGCCCAGGGTTGTCCTGGCAACTGTTGCTGGCCCCCAAAGCGGAAGTGGGCGGGTCCTGGCGACCTTAAGCCCCCTGCCATACCCAATGTTGCCCTGGCATCTGTTGCTGGCCTCCAAAGCGGAAGTGGGCGGGTCCTGGCGCCCTTAAGCCCCCTGCCATGCCCAGGGTTGCCCTGGCAACTGTTGCTGGCCCCCAAAGTGGAAGTGGGCGGGTCCTGGCCCCCTTAAGCCCCCTGCCTTGCCCAGGGTTGCCCTGGCAACTGTTGCTGGCCCCCAAAGCCTGGACCCGCCCACTTCCGCTTTGGGGGCCAGCAACAGTTGCCAGGGCAACCCTGGGCATGGCAGGGTGCTTAAGGGGGCCAGGACCCGCCCACTTCCACTTTGTAGGCCAGTAACAGTTGCCAGGGCAACCCTGTGCATGGCAGGGGGCTTAAGGGGGCCTGGACCCGCCCACTTCCGCTTTGGGGGCCAGCAACAGTTGCCAGGGCAACCCTGGGCATGGCAGGGGGCTTAAGGGGGCCAGGACCCGCCCACTTCCGCTTTGTAGGCCAGTAACAGTTGCCAGGGCAACCCTGTGCATGGCAGGGGGCTTAAGGGGGCCTGGACCCGCCCACTTCCGCTTTGGAGGCCAGCAACAGTTGCCAGGGCAACCCTGGGCAAGGCAGGGGGCTTAAGGGGGCCAGGACCCGCCCACTTCCGCTTTGGGGGCCAGCAACAGTTGCCAGGGAAACCCTGGGCATGGCAGGGGGCTTAAGGGGGCCAGGACCCGCCCACTTCCGCTTTGGGGGCCAGCAACAGTTGCCAGGGCAACCCTGGGCATGGCAGGGGGCTTAAGGGGGCCAGGACCCGCCCACTTCCGCTTTGGGGGCCAGCAACAGTTGCCAGGGCAACCCTGGGCATGGCAGGGGGCTTAAGGGGGCCAGGACCCGCCCACTTCCGCTTTGGGGGCCAGCAACAGTTGCCAGGGCAACCCTGGGCATGGCAGGGGGCTTAAGGGGGCCTGGACCCGCCCACTTCTGCTTTGGGGGCCAGCAACAGTTGCCAGGGCAACCCTGGGCATGGCAGGGGGCTTAAGGGGGCCTGGACCCGCCCACTTCCGCTTTGGGGGCCAGCAACAGTTGCCAGGGCAACCCTGGGCATGGCAGGGGGCTTAAGGGGGCCTGGACCCGCCCACTTCCGCTTTGGGGGCCAGCAACAGTTGCCAGGGCAACCCTGGGCATGGCAGGGGGCTTAAGGGCGCCTGGACCCGCCCACTTCCGCTTTGGGGGCCAGCAACAGTTGCCAGGGCAACCCTGGGCATGGCAGGGGGCTTAAGGGCGCCTGGACCCGCCCACTTCCGCTTTGGGGCCAGCAACAGTTGCCAGGGCAACCCTGGGCATGGCAGGGGGCTTAAGGGGGCCAGGACCCGCCCACTTCCGCTTTGGGGGCCAGCAACAGTTGCCAGGGCAACCCTGGGCAAGGCAGGGGGCTTAAGGGCGCCAGAACCCGCCCACTTCCGCTTTGGGGGCCAGCAACAGTTGCCAGGGCAACCCTGGGCAAGGCAGGGGGCTTAAGGGGGCCAGGACCCGCCCACTTCCGCTTTGGGGGCCAGCAACAGTTGCCAGGGCAACCCTGGGCATGGCAGGGGGCTTAAGGGGGCCAGGACCCGCCCACTTCCGCTTTGGGGGCCAGCAACAGTTGCCAGGGCAACCCTGGGCATGGCAGGGGGCTTAAGGGCGCCAGGACCCGCCCACTTCCGCTTTGGAGGCCAGCAACAGATGCCAGGGCAACCCTGGGCAAGGCAGGGGGCTTAAGGGTGCCAGGACCCGCCCACTTCCGCTTTAGGGGCCAGCAACAGTTGCCAGGGCAACCTTGGGCATGGCAGGGGGCTTAAGTGGGCCTGGTCCCTCCCACTTCCGCTTTGGGGGCCAGCAACAGTTGCCAGGGCAACCCTCGGCATGGCAGGGGGCTTAAGGGGGCCTGGACCCGCCCACTTCCGCTTTGGGGGCCAGCAACAGTTGCCAGGGCAACCCTGGGCATGGCAGGGGGCTTAAGGGGGCCTGGACCCGCCCACTTCCGCTTTGGGGGCCAGCAACAGTTGCCAGGGCAACCCTGGGCATGGCAGGGGGCTTAAGGGGGCCAGGACCCGCCCACTTCCGCTTTGTAGGCCAGTAACAGTTGCCAGGGAAACCCTGTGCATGGCAGGGGGCTTAAGGGGTCCTGGACCCGCCCACTTCCGCTTTGGGGGCCAGCAACAGTTGCCAGGGCAACCCTGGGCAAGGCAGGGGGCTTAAGGGGGCCTGGACCCGCCCACTTCCGCTTTGGGGGCAAGCAACAGTTGCCAGGGCAACCCTGGGCATGGCAGGGGGCTTAAGGGGGCCTGGACCCGCCCACTTCCGCTTTGGGGGCCAGCAACAGTGTCCAGGGCAATCCTGGGCATGGCAGGGGGCTTAAGGGGGCCTGGACCCGCCCACTTCCGCTTTGGGGTCCAGCAACAGTTGCCAGGTCTACCCTGGGCATGGCAGGGGGCTTAAGGGGGCCTGGACCCGCCCACTTCCGCTTTGGGGGCCAGCAACAGTTGCCAGGGCAACCATGGGCATGGCAGGGGGCTGAAGGGGGCCTGGACCTGCCCACTTCCGCTTTGGGGGCCAGCAACAGTTGCCAGGGCAACCCTGGGCATGGCAGGGGGCTTAAGTGGGCCAGGACCCGCCCACTTCCGCTTTGTAGGCCAGCAACAGTTGCCAGGGCAACCCTGTGCATGGCAGGGGGCTTAAGGGGGCCTGGACCCGCCCACTTCCGCTTTGGGGGCCAGCAACAGATGCCAGGGCAAGATTGGGTATGGCAGGGGGCTTAAGGGCGCCAGGAACCGCCCACTTCCGATTTGGGGGCCAGCAACAGTTGCCAGGACAACCCTGGGCATGGCAGGGGGCTTAAGGGCGCCTGGACCCGCCCACTTCCGCTTTGGGGGCCAGCAACAGTTGCCAGGACAAACCTGGGCATGGCAGGGGGCTTAAGGGGGCCAGGACCCGCCCACTTCCGCTTTGTAGGCCAGCAACAGTTGCCAAGGCAACCCTGTGCATGGCAGGGGGCTTAAGGGGGCCTGGACCCGCCCACTTCCGCTTTGGGGGCCAGCAACAGTTGCCAGGGCAACCCTGGGCAAGGCAGGGGGCTTAAGGGGGCCAGGACCCGCCCACTTCCGCTTTGGGGGCCAGCAACAGTTGCCAGGGCAACCCTGGGCATGGCAGGGGGCTTAAGGGGGCCAGGACCCGCCCACTTCCGCTTTGGGGGCCAGCAACAGTTGCCAGAGCAACCCTGGGCATGGCAGGGGGCTTAAGATGGCCTGGACCCGCCCACTTCCGCTTTGGGGGCCAGCAACAGATGCCAGGGCAACATTGGGTATGGCAGGGGGCTTAAGGGCGCCAGGACCCGCCCACTTCCGCTTTGGGGGCCAGCAACAGTTGCCAGGACAACCCTGGGCATGGCAGGGGGCTTAAGGGCGCCTGGACCCGCCCACTTCCGCTTTGGGGGCCAGCAACAGTTGCCAGGGCAACCCTGGGCATGGCAGGGGGCTTAAGATGGCCTGGACCCACCCACTTCCGCTTTGGGGGCCAGCAACAGTTGCCAGGGTAACCCTGGGCATGGCAGGGGGCTTAAGGGGGCCTGGACCCACCCACTTCCGCTTTGGGGGCCAGCAACAGATGCAAGGGCAACATTGTGTATGTCAGGGGGCTTAAGGGCGCCAGGACCCGCCCACTTCCGCTTTGGGGGCCAGCAACAGTTGCCAGGACAACCCTGGGCATGGCAGGGGGCTTAAGGGCGCCTGGACCCGCCCACTTCCGCTTTGGGGGCCAGCAACAGTTGCCAGGACAAACCTGGGCATGGCAGGGGGCTTAAGGGGGCCAGGACCCGCCCACTTCCGCTTTGTAGGCCAGCAACAGTTGCCAGGGCAACCCTGTGCATGGCAGGGGGCTTAAGGGGGCCTGGACCCGCCCACTTCCGCTTTGGGGGCCAGAAACAGTTGCCAGGGCAACCCTGGGCAAGGCAGGGGGCTTTAGGGGGCCAGGACCTGCCCACTTCCGCTTTGGGGGCCAGCAACAGTTGCCAGGGCAACCCTGGGCATGGCAGGGGGCTTAAGATGGCCTGGACCCGCCCACTTCCTCTTTGGGGGCCAGCAACAGATGCCAGGGCAACATTGGGTATGGCAGGGGGTTTAAGGGCGCCAGGACCCCCTCCTTCCGCTTTGGGGGCCAGCAACAGTTGCCAGGACAACCCTGGGCATGGCAGGGGGATTAAGGGCGCCTGGACCCGCCTACTTCCACTTTGGGGGCCAGCAACAGTTGCCAGGACAAACCTGGGCATGGCAGGGGGCTTAAGGGGGCCTGGACCCGCCCACTTCCGCTTTGGGGGCCAGCAACAGATGCCAGGGCAACATTGGGTATGGCAGGGGGCTTAAGGGCGCCAGGACCCGCCCACTTCCGCTTTGGGGGCCAGCAACAGTTGTCAGGACAACCCTGGGCATGGCAGGGGGCTTAAGGGCGCCTGGACCCGCCCACTTCCGCTTTGGGGGCCAGCAACAGTTGCCAGGACAACCCTGGGCATGGCAGGGGGCTTAAGGGCGCCTGGACCCACCCACTTCCGCTTTGGGGGCCAGCAACAGTTGCCAGGACAACCCTGGGCATGGCAGGGGGCTTAAGGGCGCCTGGACCCGCCCACTTCCGCTTTGGGGGACAGCAACAGTTGCCAGGGCAACCCTGGGCATGGCAGGGGGCTTAAGGGCGCCTGGACCCGCCCACTTCCGCTTTGGGGGCCAGCAACAGTTGCCAGGGCAACCCTGGGCATGGCAGGGGGCTTAAGGGCGCCTGGACCCGCCCACTTCCGCTTTGGGGCCAGCAACAGTTGCCAGGGCAACCCTGGGCATGGCAGGGGGCTAGGACCCGCTCACTTCCGCTTTGGGGGCCAGCAACAGTTGCCAGGGAAACCCTGGGCATGGCAGGGGGCTTAAGGGGGCCAGGACCCGCCCACTTCCGCTTTGGGGGCCAGCAACAGTTGCCAGGGCAACCCTGGGCAAGGCAGGGGGCTTAAGGGGGCCAGGACCCGCCCACTTCCGCTTTGGGGGCCAGCAACAGTTGCCAGGGAAACCCTGGGCATGGCAGGGGGCTTAAGGGGGCCAGGACCCGCCCACTTCCGCTTTGGGGGCCAGCAACAGTTGCCAGGGCAACCCTGGGCATGGCAGGGGGCTTAAGGGCGCCAGGACCCGCCCACTTCCGCTTTGGAGGCCAGCAACAGATGCCAGGGCAACCCTGGGCAAGGCAGGGGGCTTAAGGGTGCCAGGACCCGCCCACTTCCGCTTTGGGGGCCAGCAACAGTTGCCAGGGCAACCTTGGGCATGGCAGGGGGCTTAAGTGGACCTGGTCCCGCCCACTTCCGCTTTGGGGGCCAGCAACAGTTGCCAGGGCAACCCTGGGCATGGCAGGGGGCTTAAGGGGGCCTGGACACGCCTACTTCCGCTTTGGGGGCCAGCAACAGTTGCCAGGGCAACCCCGGGCATGGCAGGGGGCTTAAGGGGGCCTGGACCCGCCCACTTCCGCTTTGGGGGCCAGCAACAGTTGCCAGGTCAACCCTGGGCAAGGCAGGGGGCTTAAGGGGGCCAGGACCCGCCCACTACCGCTTTGGGGGTGAGCAACAGTTGCCAGGGCAACCCTGGGCAAGGCAGGGGGCTTAAGGGCGCCAGGACCCGCCCACTTCCGCATTGGGGGCCAGCAACAGTTGCCAGGTCTACCCTGGGCATGGCAGGGGGCTTAAGGGGGCCTGGACCCGCCCACTTCCGCTTTGGGGGCCAGCAACAGTTGCCAGGGCAACCATGGGCATGGCAGGGGGCTGAAGGGGGCCTGGACCCGCCCACTTCCGCTTTGGGGGCAAGCAACAGTTGCCAGGACAACCCTGGGCATGGCAGGGGGCTTAAGGGCGCCTGGACCCGCCCACTTCCGCTTTGGGGGCCAGAAACAGTTGCCAGGGCAACCCTGGGCAAGGCAGGGGGCTTTAGGGGGCCAGGACCTGCCCACTTCCGCTTTGGGGGCCAGCAACAGTTGCCAGGGCAACCCTGGGCATGGCAGGGGGCTTAAGATGGCCTGGACCCGCCCACTTCCTCTTTGGGGGCCAGCAACAGATGCCAGGGCAACATTGGGTATGGCAGGGGGTTTAAGGGCGCCAGGACCCCCTCCTTCCGCTTTGGGGGCCAGCAACAGTTGCCAGGACAACCCTGGGCATGGCAGGGGGATTAAGGGCGCCTGGACCCGCCTACTTCCACTTTGGGGGCCAGCAACAGTTGCCAGGACAAACCTGGGCATGGCAGGGGGCTTAAGGGGGCCTGGACCCGCCCACTTCCGCTTTGGGGGCCAGCAACAGATGCCAGGGCAACATTGGGTATGGCAGGGGGCTTAAGGGCGCCAGGACCCGCCCACTTCCGCTTTGGGGGCCAGCAACAGTTGTCAGGACAACCCTGGGCATGGCAGGGGGCTTAAGGGCGCCTGGACCCGCCCACTTCCGCTTTGGGGGCCAGCAACAGTTGCCAGGACAACCCTGGGCATGGCAGGGGGCTTAAGGGCGCCTGGACCCACCCACTTCCGCTTTGGGGGCCAGCAACAGTTGCCAGGACAACCCTGGGCATGGCAGGGGGCTTAAGGGCGCCTGGACCCGCCCACTTCCGCTTTGGGGGACAGCAACAGTTGCCAGGGCAACCCTGGGCATGGCAGGGGGCTTAAGGGCGCCTGGACCCGCCCACTTCCGCTTTGGGGGCCAGCAACAGTTGCCAGGGCAACCCTGGGCATGGCAGGGGGCTTAAGGGCGCCTGGACCCGCCCACTTCCGCTTTGGGGCCAGCAACAGTTGCCAGGGCAACCCTGGGCATGGCAGGGGGCTAGGACCCGCTCACTTCCGCTTTGGGGGCCAGCAACAGTTGCCAGGGAAACCCTGGGCATGGCAGGGGGCTTAAGGGGGCCAGGACCCGCCCACTTCCGCTTTGGGGGCCAGCAACAGTTGCCAGGGCAACCCTGGGCAAGGCAGGGGGCTTAAGGGGGCCAGGACCCGCCCACTTCCGCTTTGGGGGCCAGCAACAGTTGCCAGGGAAACCCTGGGCATGGCAGGGGGCTTAAGGGGGCCAGGACCCGCCCACTTCCGCTTTGGGGGCCAGCAACAGTTGCCAGGGCAACCCTGGGCATGGCAGGGGGCTTAAGGGCGCCAGGACCCGCCCACTTCCGCTTTGGAGGCCAGCAACAGATGCCAGGGCAACCCTGGGCAAGGCAGGGGGCTTAAGGGTGCCAGGACCCGCCCACTTCCGCTTTGGGGGCCAGCAACAGTTGCCAGGGCAACCTTGGGCATGGCAGGGGGCTTAAGTGGACCTGGTCCCGCCCACTTCCGCTTTGGGGGCCAGCAACAGTTGCCAGGGCAACCCTGGGCATGGCAGGGGGCTTAAGGGGGCCTGGACACGCCTACTTCCGCTTTGGGGGCCAGCAACAGTTGCCAGGGCAACCCCGGGCATGGCAGGGGGCTTAAGGGGGCCTGGACCCGCCCACTTCCGCTTTGGGGGCCAGCAACAGTTGCCAGGTCAACCCTGGGCAAGGCAGGGGGCTTAAGGGGGCCAGGACCCGCCCACTACCGCTTTGGGGGTGAGCAACAGTTGCCAGGGCAACCCTGGGCAAGGCAGGGGGCTTAAGGGCGCCAGGACCCGCCCACTTCCGCATTGGGGGCCAGCAACAGTTGCCAGGTCTACCCTGGGCATGGCAGGGGGCTTAAGGGGGCCTGGACCCGCCCACTTCCGCTTTGGGGGCCAGCAACAGTTGCCAGGGCAACCATGGGCATGGCAGGGGGCTGAAGGGGGCCTGGACCCGCCCACTTCCGCTTTGGGGGCAAGCAACAGTTGCCAGGACAACCCTGGGCATGGCAGGGGGCTTAAGGGCGCCTGGACCCGCCCACTTCCGCTTTGGGGGCCAGCAACAGTTGCCAGGACAACCCTGGGCATGGCAGGGGGCTTAAGGGCGCCTGGACACGCCAACTTCCGCTTTGGGGGCCAGCAACAGTTGCCAGGACAACCCTGGGCATGGCAGGGGGCTTAAGGGCGCCTGGACCCGCCCTTAAGGGCGCCAGGACCCGCCCACTTCCGCTTTGGGGGCCAGCAACAGTTGCCAGGGCAACCCTGGGCATGGCAAAGGGCTTAAAGGGGCCAGGACCCGCCCACTTCCGCTTTGGGAACCAGCAACAGTTGCCAGGGCAACCCTGGGCATGGCAGGGGGCTTAAGGGGGCCTGGACCCGCCTACTTCCGCTTTGGGGGCCAGCAACAGTTGCCAGGGCAACCCTGGGCATGGCAGGGGGCTTAAGGGGGCCTGGGCCCGCCCACTTCCGCTTTGGGGGCCAGCAACAGTTGCCAGGGCAACCCTGGGCATGGAAGGGGGCTTAAGGGCGCCTGGACTAACCCACTTCCGCTTTGGGGGCCAGCAACAGTTGCCAGGGCAACCCTGGGCATGGCAGGGGGCTTAAGGGCGCAACAGATGCCAGGGCAACCCTGGGCAAGGCAGGGGGCTTAAGGGGGCCTGGACCCGCCCACTTCCGCTTTGGGGCCAGTAACAGTTGCCAGGGCAACCTTGGGCATGGCAGGGGGCTTAAGTGGGCCAGGACCCGCCCACTTCCGCTTTGGGGGCCAGCAACAGTTGCCAGGGCAACCCTGGGCATGGCAGGGGGCTTAAGGGGGCCTGGACCCGCCCACTTCCGCTTTGGGGGCCAATAACAGTTGCCAGGGCAACCCTGGGCATGGCAGGGGGCTTAAGGGGGCCTGGACCCGCCCACTTCCGCTTTGGGGGCCAGCAATAGCAACAGTTGCCAGGTCTACCCTGGGCATGGCAGGGGGCTTAAGGGGGCCAGGACCCGCCCACTTCCGCTTTGTAGGCCAGTAACAGTTGCCAGGGCAACCCTGTGCATGGCAGGGGGCTTAAGGGGGCCTGGACCCGCCCACTTCCGCTTTGGGGGCCAGCAACAGTTGCCAGGGCAACCCTGGGCAAGGCAGGGGGCTTAAGGGGGCCTGGACCCGCCCACTTCCGCTTTGGGGCCAGCAACAGTTGCCAGGGCAACCCTGGGCATGGCAGGGGGCTTAAGGGGGCCTGGACCCGCCCACTTCCGCTTTGGGGGCCAGCAACAGTGTCCAGGGCAATCCTGGGCATGGCAGGGGGCTTAAGGGGGCCTGGACCCGCCCACTTCCGCTTTGGCGTCCAGCAACAGTTGCCAGGTCTACCCTGGGCATGGCAGGGGGCTTAAGGGGGCCTGGACCCGCCCACTTCCGCTTTGGGGGCCAGCAACAGTTGCCAGGGCAACCATGGGCATGGCAGGGGGCTGAAGGGGGCCTGGACCCGCCCACTTCCGCTTTGGGGGCCAGCAACAGTTGCCAGGGCAACCCTGGGCATGGCAGGGGGCTTAAGTGGGCCAGGACCCGCCCACTTCCGCTTTGTAGGCCAGCAACAGTTGCCAAGGCAACCCTGTGCATGGCAGGGGGTTTAAGGGGGCCTGGACCCGCCCACTTCCGCTTTGGGGGCCAGCAACAGATGCCAGGGCAACATTGGGTATGGCAGGGGGCTTAAGGGCGCCAGGACCCGCCCACTTCCGCTTTGGGGGCCAGCAACAGTTGCCAGGACAACCCTGGGCATGGCAGGGGGCTTAAGGGCGCCTGGACCCGCCCACTTCCGCTTTGGGGGCCAGCAACAGTTGCCAGGACAAACCTGGGCATGGCAGGGGGCTTAAGGGGGCCAGGACCCGCCCACTTCCGCTTTGTAGGCCAGAAACAGTTGCCAAGGCAACCCTGTGCATGGCAGGGGGCTTAAGGGGGCCTGGACCCGCCCACTTCCGCTTTGGGGGCCAGTAACAGTTGCCAGGGCAACCATGGGCAAGGCAGGGGGCTTAAGGGGGCCAGGACCCGCCCACTTCCGCTTTGGGGGCCAGCAACAGTTGCCAGGGCAACCCTGGGCATGGCAGGGGGCTTAAGATGGCCTGGACCCGCCCACTTCCGCTTTGGGGGCCAGCAACAGATGCCAGGGTAACATTGGGTATGGCAGGGGGCTTAAGGGCGCCAGGACCCGCTCACTTCCGCTTTGGGGGCCAGCAACAGTTGCCAGGACAACCCTGGGCATGGCAGGGGGCTTAAGGGCGCCTGGACCCGCCCACTTCCGCTTTGGGGGCCAGCAACAGATGCCAGGGCAACATTGGGTATGGCAGGGGGCTTAAGGGCGCCAGGACCCCCCCACTTCCGCTTTGGGGGCCAGCAACAGTTGCCAGGACAACCCTGGGCATGGCAGGGGGCCTGGACCCGCCCACTTCCGCTTTGGGGGCCAGCAACAGTTGCCAGGACAAACCTGGGCATGGCAGGGGGCTTAAGGGGGCCTGGACCCGCCCACTTCTGCTTTGGGGGCCAGCAACAGATGCCAGGGCAACATTGGGTATGGCAGGGGGCTTAAGGGCGCCAGGACCCGCCCACTTCCGCTTTGGGGGCCAGTAACAGTTGCCAGGACAACCCTGGGCATGGCATGGGGCTTAAGGGCGCCTGGACCCGCCCACTTCCGCTTTGGGGGCCAGCAACAGTTGCCAGGACAACCCTGGGCATGGCAGGGGGCTTAAGGGCGCCTGGACCAGCCCACTTCCGCTTTGGGGGCCAGCAACAGTTGCCAGGGCAACCCTGGGCATGGCAGGGGGCTTAGGGGGCCTGGACCCGCCCACTTCCGCTTTGGGGGCCAGCAACAGTTGCCAGGACAACCCTGGGCATGGCACGGGGCTTAAGGGCGCCTGGACCAACCCACTTCCGCTTTGGGGGCCAGCAACAGTTGCCAGGGCAACCCTGGGCATGGCAGGGGGCTTAGGATGGCCTGGACCTGCCCACTTCCGCTTTGGGGGCCAGCAACAGTTGCCAGGGTAACCCTGGGCATGGCAGGGGGCTTAAGGGGGCCTGGACCCGCCCACTTCTGCTTTGGGGGCCAGCAACAGATGCCAGGGCAACATTGGGTATGGCAGGGGGCTTAAGGGCGCCAGGACCCGCCCACTTCCGCTTTGGGGGCCAGCAACAGTTGCCAGGACAACCCTGGGCATGGCAGGGGGCTTAAGGGCGCCTGGACCCGCCCACTTCCGCTTTGGGGGCCAGCAACAGTTGCCAGGACAAACCTGGGCATGGCAGGGGGCTTAAGGGGGCCAGGACCCGCCCACTTCCGCTTTGTAGGCCAGCAACAGTTGCCAGGGCAACCCTGTGCATGGCAGGGGGCTTAAGGGGGCCTGGACCCGCCCACTTTCGCTTTGGGGGCCAGCAACAGTTGCCAGGGCAACCCCGGGCATGGCAGGGGGCTTAAGATGGCCTGGACCCGCCCACTTCCGCTTTGGGGGCCAGCAACAGATGCCAGGGCAACATAGGGTATGGCAGGGGGCTTAAGGGCGCCAGGACCCCCCCACTTCCGCTTTGGGGGCCAGCAACAGTTGCCAGGACAACCCTGGGCATGGCAGGGGGCTTAAGGGCACTTAGGCCCGCCCACTTCCGCTTTGGGGGCCAGCAACAGTTGCCAGGACAAACCTGGGCATGGCAGGGGGCTTAAGGGGGCCTGGACCCGCCCACTTCCGCTTTGGGGGCCAGAAACAGTTGCCAGGGAAACCCTGGGCATGGCAGGGGGCTTAAGATGGCCTGGACCCGCCCACTTCCGCTTTGGGGGCCAGCAACAGTTGCCAGGACAACCCTGGGCATGGCAGGGGGCTTAAGGGCACTTAGGCCCGCCCACTTCCGCTTTGGGGGCCAGCAACAGTTGCCAGGACAAACCTGGGCATGGCAGGGGGCTTAAGGGGGCCTGGACCCGCCCACTTCCGCTTTGGGGGCCAGCAACAGTTGCCAGGGCAACCCTGGGCATGGCAGGGGGCTTAAGGGGGCCTGGACCCGCCCACTTCCGCTTTGGGGGCCAGCAACAGTTGCCAGGGCAACCCTGGGCATGGCAGGGGGCTTAAGATGGCCTGGACCCACCCACTTCCGCTTTGGGGGCCAGCAACAGTTGTCAGGGTAACCCTGGGCATGGCAGGGGGCTTAAGGGGGCCTGGACCCGCCCACTTCCGCTTTGGGGGCCAGCAACAGTTGCCAGGGCAACCCTGGGCATGGCAGGGGGCTTAAGCGCGCCAGGACCCGCCCACTTCCGCTTTGGGGGCCAGCAACAGTTGCCAGGGCAACCCTGGGCATGGCAGGGGGCTTAAGGGGGCCTGGACCCGCCCACTTCCGCTTTGGGGGCCAGCAACAGTTGCCAGGGCAACCCTGGGCATGGCAGGGGGCTTAAGGGGGCCTGGACCCGCCCACTTCCGCTTTGGGGGCCAGCAACAGTTGCCAGGGCAACCCTGGGCATGGCAGGGGGCTTAAGCGCGCCAGGACCCGCCCACTTCCGCTTTGGGGGCCAGCAACAGTTGCCAGGGCAACCCTGGGCATGGCAGGGGGCTTAAGGGGGCCAGGACCCGCCCACTTCCGCTTTGGGGGCCAGCAACAGTTGCCAGGGCAACCCTGGGCATGGCAGGGGGCTTAAGGGGGCCTGGACCCGCCCACTTCCGCTTTGGGGGCCAGCAACAGTTGCCAGGGCAACCCTGGGCATGGCAGGGGGCTTAAGGGGGCCTGGACCCGCCCACTTAAGCTTTGGGGGCCAGCAACAGTTGCCAGGGCAACCCTGGGCATGGCAGGGGGCTTAAGGGCGCCTGGACCCGCCCACTTCCGCTTTGGGGGCCAGCAACAGTTGCAGGGCAACCCTGGGCAAGGCAGGGGGCATAAGGGGGCCAGGACCCGCCCACTTCCGCTTTGGGGGCCAGCAACAGTTGCCAGGGCAACCCTGGGCAAGGCAGGGGGCTTAGGGCGCCAGGACCCGCCCACTTCCGCTTTGGGGGCCAGCAACAGTTGCCAGGGCAACCCTGGGCAAGGCAGGGGGCTTATTGGGCCAGGACCCGCCCACTTCCGCTTTGGGGGCCAGCAACAGTTGCCAGGGCAACCCTGGGCAAGGCAGGGGGCTTAAGGGGGCCAGGACCCGCCCACTTCCGCTTTGGGGGCCAGCAACAGTTGCCAGGGCAACCCTGGGCATGGCCGGGGGCTTAAGGGCGCCTGGACCCGCCCACTTCCGCTTTGGGGGCCAGCAACAGTTGCCAGGGCAACCCTGGGCATGGCAGGGGGCCTGGACCCGCCCACTTCCGCTTTGGGGGCCAGCAACAGTTGCCAGGGCAACCCTGGGCATGGCAGGGTGCTTAAGGGGGCCTGGACCCACCCACTTCCGCTTTGGGGGCCAGCAACAGTTGCCAGGGCAACCATGGGCATGGCAGGGGGCTGAAGGGGGCCTGGACCCGCCCACTTCCGCTTTGGGGGCCAGCAACAGTTGCCAGGGCAACCCTGGGCATGGCAGGGGGCTTAAGGGGGCCTGGACCCGCCCACTTCCGCTTTGGGGGCCAGCAACAGTTGCCAGGGCAACCCTGGGCATGGCAGGGGGCTTAAGGGCGCCAGGACCCGCCCACTTCCGCTTTGGGGGCCAGCAACAGTTGCCAGGACAACCCTGGGCATGGCAGGGGGCTTAAGGGCGCCTGGACCCGCCCACTTCCGCTTTGGGGGCCAGCAACAGTTGCCAGGACAACCCTGGGCATGGCAGGGGGCTTAAGGGCGCTGGACCCGCCACTTCCGCTTTGGGGGCCAGCAACAGTTGCCAGGACAACCCTGGGCAAGGCAGGGGGCTTAAGGGGGCCAGGACCCGCCCACTACCGCTTTGGGGGTGAGCAACAGTTGCCAGGGCAACCCTGGGCAAGGCAGGGGGCTTAAGGGGGCCTGACCCGCCCACTTCCGCTTTGGGGGCCAGCAACAGTTGCCAGGGCAACCCTGGGCATGGCAGGGGCTTAAGGGGGCCTGGACCCGCCCACTTCCACTTTGGGGGCCAGCAACAGATGCCAGGGCAACATTGGGTATGGCAGGGGGCTTAAGGGCGCCAGGACCCGCCCACTTCCGCTTTGGGGGCCAGCAACAGTTGCCAGGACAACCCTGGGCATGGCAGGGGCTTAAGGGCACCTGGACCCGCCCACTTCCGCTTTGGGGGCCAGCAACAGTTGCCAGGACAACCCTGGGCATGGCAGGGGGCTTAAGGGCGCCTGGACCCGCCCACTTCCGCTTTGGGGGCCAGCAACAGTTGCCAGGACAACCCTGGGCATGGCAGGGGGCTTAAGGGCGCCTGGACCCGCCCTTAAGGGCGCCAGGACCCGCCCACTTCCGCTTTGGGGGCCAGCAACAGTTGCCAGGGCAACCCTGGGCATGGCAGGGGGCTTAAGGGGGCCAGGACCCGCCCACTTCCGCTTTGGGGGCCAGCAACAGTTGCCAGGGCAACCGTGGGCATGGCAGGGGGCTTAAGGGGGCCTGGACCCGCCCACTTCCGCTTTAGGGGCCAGCAACAGTTGCCAGGGCAACCCTGGGCATGGCAGGGGCTAAGGGGCCTGGACCCGCCCACTTCCGCTTTGGGGGCCAGCAACAGTTGCCAGGACAACCCTGGGCATGGCAGGGGGCTTAAGGGCGCAACAGATGCCAGGGCAACCCTGGGCAAGGCAGGGGGCTTAAGGGGGCCTGGACCCGCCCACTTCCGCTTTGGGGGCCAGTAACAGTTGCCAGGGCAACCTTGGGCATGGCAGGGGGCTTAAGTGGGCCAGGACCCGCCCACTTCCGCTTTGGGGGCCAGCAACAGTTGCCAGGGCAACCCTGGGCATGGCAGGGGGCTTAAGGGGGCCTGGACCCGCCCACTTCCGCTTTGGGGGCCAACAACAGTTGCCAGGGCAACCCCTGGGCATGGCAGGGGGCTTAAGGGGGCCTGGACCCGCCCACTTCCGCTTGGGGGCAAGCAACAGTTGCCAGGTCTACCCTGGGCATGGCAGGGGGCTTAAGGGGGCCAGGACCCGCCCACTTCCGCTTTGTAGGCCAGTAACAGTTTCCAGGGCAACCCTGTGCATGGCAGGGGGCTTAAGGGGGCCTGGACCCGCCCACTTCCGCTTTGGGGGCCAGCAACAGTTGCCAGGGCAACCCTGGGCAAGGCAGGGGGCTTAAGGGGGCCTGGACCCGCCCACTTCCGCTTTGGGGGCCAGCAACAGTTGCCAGGGCAACCCTGGGCATGGCAGGGGGCTTAAGGGGGCCTGGACCCGCCCACTTCCGCTTTGGGGGCCAGCAACAGTGTCCAGGGCAATCCTGGGCATGGCAGGGGGCTTAAGGGGGCCTGGACCCGCCCACTTCCGCTTTGGGGTCCAGCAACAGTTGCCAGGTCTACCCTGGGCATGGCAGGGGGCTTAAGGGGGCCTGGACCCGCCCACTTCCGCTTTGGGGGCCAGCAACAGTTGCCAGGGCAACCATGGGCATGGCAGGGGGCTGAAGGGGGCCTGGACCCGCCCACTTCCGCTTTGGGGGCCAGCAACAGTTGCCAGGGCAACCCTGGGCATGGCAGGGGGCTTAAGTGGGCCAGGACCCGCCCACTTCCGCTTTGTAGGCCAGCAACAGTTGCCAAGGCAACCCTGTGCATGGCAGGGGGTTTAAGGGGGCCTGGACCCGCCCACTTCCGCTTTGGGGGCCAGCAACAGATGCCAGGGCAACATTGGGTATGGCAGGGGGCTTAAGGGCGCCAGGACCCGCCCACTTCCGCTTTGGGGGCCAGCAACAGTTGCCAGGACAACCCTGGGCATGGCAGGGGGCTTAAGGGCGCCTGGACCCGCCCACTTCCGCTTTGGGGGCCAGCAACAGTTGCCAGGACAAACCTGGGCATGGCAGGGGGCTTAAGGGGGCCAGGACCCGCCCACTTCCGCTTTGTAGGCCAGAAACAGTTGCCAAGGCAACCCTGTGCATGGCAGGGGGCTTAAGGGGGCCTGGACCCGCCCACTTCCGCTTTGGGGGCCAGTAACAGTTGCCAGGGCAACCATGGGCAAGGCAGGGGGCTTAAGGGGGCCAGGACCCGCCCACTTCCGCTTTGGGGGCCAGCAACAGTTGCCAGGGCAACCCTGGGCATGGCAGGGGGCTTAAGATGGCCTGGACCCGCCCACTTCCGCTTTGGGGGCCAGCAACAGATGCCAGGGTAACATTGGGTATGGCAGGGGGCTTAAGGGCGCCAGGACCCGCTCACTTCCGCTTTGGGGGCCAGCAACAGTTGCCAGGACAACCCTCGGCATGGCAGGGGGCTTAAGGGCGCCTGGACCCGCCCACTTCCGCTTTGGGGGCCAGCAACAGATGCCAGGGCAACATTGGGTATGGCAGGGGGCTTAAGGGCGCCAGGACCCCCCCACTTCCGCTTTGGGGGCCAGCAACAGTTGCCAGGACAACCCTGGGCATGGCAGGGGGCCTGGACCCGCCCACTTCCGCTTTGGGGGCCAGCAACAGTTGCCAGGACAAACCTGGGCATGGCAGGGGGCTTAAGGGGGCCTGGACCCGCCCACTTCTGCTTTGGGGGCCAGCAACAGATGCCAGGGCAACATTGGGTATGGCAGGGGGCTTAAGGGCGCCAGGACCCGCCCACTTCCGCTTTGGGGGCCAGCAACAGTTGCCAGGACAACCCTGGGCATGGCATGGGGCTTAAGGGCGCCTGGACCCGCCCACTTCCGCTTTGGGGGCCAGCAACAGTTGCCAGGACAAACCTGGGCATGGCAGGGGGCTTAAGGGGGCCTGGACCCGCCCACTTCCGCTTTGGGGGCCAGCAACAGTTGCCAGGGCAACCCTGGGCATGGCAGGGGGCTTAAGGGGGCCTGGACCCGCCCACTTCCGATTTGGGGGCCAGCAACAGTTGCCAGGGCAACCCTGGGCATGGCAGGGGGCTTAAGATGGCCTGGACCCACCCACTTCCGCTTTGGGGGCCAGCAACAGTTGTCAGGGTAACCCTGGGCATGGCAGGGGGCTTAAGGGGGCCTGGACCCGCCCACTTCCGCTTTGGGGGCCAGCAACAGTTGCCAGGGCAACCCTGGGCATGGCAGGGGGCTTAAGCGCGCCAGGACCCGCCCACTTCCGCTTTGGGGGCCAGCAACAGTTGCCAGGGCAACCCTGGGCATGGCAGGGGGCTTAAGGGGGCCTGGACCCGCCCACTTCCGCTTTGGGGGCCAGCAACAGTTGCCAGGGCAACCCTGGGCATGGCAGGGGGCTTAAGGGGGCCTGGACCCGCCCACTTCCGCTTTGGGGGCCAGCAACAGTTGCCAGGGCAACCCTGGGCATGGCAGGGGGCTTAAGCGCGCCAGGACCCGCCCACTTCCGCTTTGGGGGCCAGCAACAGTTGCCAGGGCAACCCTGGGCATGGCAGGGGGCTTAAGGGGGCCAGGACCCGCCCACTTCCGCTTTGGGGGCCAGCAACAGTTGCCAGGGCAACCCTGGGCATGGCAGGGGGCTTAAGGGGGCCTGGACCCGCCCACTTCCGCTTTGGGGGCCAGCAACAGTTGCCAGGGCAACCCTGGGCATGGCAGGGGGCTTAAGGGGGCCTGGACCCGCCCACTTAAGCTTTGGGGGCCAGCAACAGTTGCCAGGGCAACCCTGGGCATGGCAGGGGGCTTAAGGGCGCCTGGACCCGCCCACTTCCGCTTTGGGGGCCAGCAACAGTTGCCAGGGCAACCCTGGGCAAGGCAGGGGGCATAAGGGGGCCAGGACCCGCCCACTTCCGCTTTGGGGGCCAGCAACAGTTGCCAGGGCAACCCTGGGCAAGGCAGGGGGCTTAGGGCGCCAGGACCTGCCCACTTCCGCTTTGGGGGCCAGCAACAGTTGCCAGGGCAACCCTGAGCAAGGCAGGGGGCTTATTGGGCCAGGACCCGCCCACTTCCGCTTTGGGGGCCAGCAACAGTTGCCAGGGCAACCCTGGGCAAGGCAGGGGGCTTAAGGGGGCCAGGACCCGCCCACTTCCGCTTTGGGGGCCAGCAACAGTTGCCAGGGCAACCCTGGGCATGGCCGGGGGCTTAAGGGCGCCTGGACCTGCCCACTTCCGCTTTGGGGGCCAGCAACAGTTGCCAGGGCAACCCTGGGCATGGCAGGGGGCCTGGACCCGCCCACTTCCGCTTTGGGGGCCAGCAACAGTTGCCAGGGCAACCCTGGGCATGGCAGGGTGCTTAAGGGGGCCTGGACCCACCCACTTCCGCTTTGGGGGCCAGCAACAGTTGCCAGGGCAACCATGGGCATGGCAGGGGGCTGAAGGGGGCCTGGACCCGCCCACTTCCGCTTTGGGGGCCAGCAACAGTTGCCAGGGCAACCCTGGGCATGGCAGGGGGCTTAAGGGGGCCTGGACCCGCCCACTTCCGCTTTGGGGGCCAGCAACAGTTGCCAGGGCAACCCTGGGCATGGCAGGGGGCTTAAGGGCGCCAGGACCCGCCCACTTCCGCTTTGGGGGCCAGCAACAGTTGCCAGGACAACCCTGGGCATGGCAGGGGGCTTAAGGGCGCCTGGACCCGCCCACTTCCGCTTTGGGGGCCAGCAACAGTTGCCAGGACAAGCCTGGGCATGGCAGGGGGCTTAAGGGCGCCTGGACCCGCCCACTTCCGCTTTGGGGGCCAGCAACAGTTGCCAGGACAACCCTGGGCAAGGCAGGGGGCTTAAGGGGGCCAGGACCCGCCCACTACCGCTTTGGGGGTGAGCAACAGTTGCCAGGGCAACCCTGGGCAAGGCAGGGGGCTTAAGGGGGCCTGGACCCGCCCACTTCCGCTTTGGGGGCCAGCAACAGTTGCCAGGGCAACCCTGGGCATGGCAGGGGGCTTAAGGGGGCCTGGACCCGCCCACTTCCACTTTGGGGGCCAGCAACAGATGCCAGGGCAACATTGGGTATGGCAGGGGGCTTAAGGGCGCCAGGACCCGCCCACTTCCGCTTTGGGGGCCAGCAACAGTTGCCAGGACAACCCTGGGCATGGCAGGGGCTTAAGGGCGCCTGGACCCGCCCACTTCCGCTTTGGGGGCCAGCAACAGTTGCCAGGACAACCCTGGGCATGGCAGGGGGCTTAAGGGCGCCTGGACCCGCCCACTTCCGCTTTGGGGGCCAGCAACAGTTGCCAGGACAACCCTGGGCATGGCAGGGGGCTTAAGGGCGCCTGGACCCGCCCTTAAGGGCGCCAGGACCCGCCCACTTCCGCTTTGGGGGCCAGCAACAGTTGCCAGGGCAACCCTGGGCATGGCAGGGGGCTTAAGGGGGCCAGGACCCGCCCACTTCCGCTTTGGGGGCCAGCAACAGTTGCCAGGGCAACCGTGGGCATGGCAGGGGGCTTAAGGGGGCCTGGACCCGCCCACTTCCACTTTAGGGGCCAGCAACAGTTGCCAGGGCAACCCTGGGCATGGCAGGGGGCTTAAGGGGGCCTGGACCCGCCCACTTCCGCTTTGGGGGCCAGCAACAGTTGCCAGGACAACCCTGGGCATGGCAGGGGGCTTAAGGGCGCAACAGATGCCAGGGCAACCCTGGGCAAGGCAGGGGGCTTAAGGGGGCCTGGACCCGCCCACTTCCGCTTTGGGGGCCAGTAACAGTTGCCAGGGCAACCTTGGGCATGGCAGGGGCTTAAGTGGGCAGGACCCGCCCACTTCCGCTTTGGGGGCCAGCAACAGTTGCCAGGGCAACCCTGGGCATGGCAGGGGGCTTAAGGGGGCCTGGACCCGCCCACTTCCGCTTTGGGGGCCAACAACAGTTGCCAGGGCAACCCTGGGCATGGCAGGGGGCTTAAGGGGGCCTGGACCCGCCCACTTCCGCTTTGGGGGCCAGCAACAGTTGCCAGGTCTACCCTGGGCATGGCAGGGGGCTTAAGGGGGCCAGGACCCGCCCACTTCCGCTTTGTAGGCCAGTAACAGTTGCCAGGGCAACCCTGTGCATGGCAGGGGGCTTAAGGGGGCCTGGACCCGCCCACTTCCGCTTTGGGGGCCAGCAACAGTTGCCAGGGCAACCCTGGGCAAGGCAGGGGGCTTATGGGGGCCTGGACCCGCCCACTTCCGCTTTGGGGGCCAGCAACAGTTGCCAGGGCAACCCTGGGCATGGCAGGGGGCTTAAGGGGGCCTGGACCCGCCCACTTCCGCTTTGGGGGCCAGCAACAGTGTCCAGGGCAATCCTGGGCATGGCAGGGGGCTTAAGGGGGCCTGGACCCGCCACTTCCGCTTTGGGGTCCAGCAACAGTTGCCAGGTCTACCCTGGGCATGGCAGGGGGCTTAAGGGGGCCTGGACCCGCCCACTTCCGCTTTGGGGGCCAGCAACAGTTGCCAGGGCAACCATGGGCATGGCAGGGGGCTGAAGGGGGCCTGGACCCGCCCACTTCCGCTTTGGGGGCCAGCAACAGTTGCCAGGGCAACCCTGGGCATGGCAGGGGGCTTAAGTGGGCCAGGACCCGCCCACTTCCGCTTTGTAGGCCAGCAACAGTTGCCAAGGCAACCCTGTGCATGGCAGGGGGTTTAAGGGGGCCTGGACCCGCCCACTTCCGCTTTGGGGGCCAGCAACAGATGCCAGGGCAACATTGGGTATGGCAGGGGCTTAAGGGCGCCAGGACCCGCCCACTTCCGCTTTGGGGGCCAGCAACAGTTGCCAGGACAACCCTGGGCATGGCAGGGGGCTTAAGGGCGCCTGGACCCGCCCACTTCCGCTTTGGGGGCCAGCAACAGTTGCCAGGACAAACCTGGGCATGGCAGGGGGCTTAAGGGGGCCAGGACCCGCCCACTTCCGCTTTGTAGGCCAGAAACAGTTGCCAAGGCAACCCTGTGCATGGCAGGGGGCTTAAGGGGGCCTGGACCCGCCCACTTCCGCTTTGGGGCCAGTAACAGTTGCCAGGGCAACCATGGGCAAGGCAGGGGGCTTAAGGGGGCCAGGACCCGCCCACTTCCGCTTTGGGGGCCAGCAACAGTTGCCAGGGCAACCCTGGGCATGGCAGGGGGCTTAAGGGGGCCTGGACCCGCCCACTTCCGCTTTGGGGGCCAGCAACAGTTGCCAGGGCAACCCTGGGCATGGCAGGGGGCTTAAGGGCGCCAGGACCCGCCCACTTCCGCTTTGGGGGCCAGCAACAGTTGCCAGGACAACCCTGGGCATGGCAGGGGGCTTAAGGGCGCCTGGACCCGCCCACTTCCGCTTTGGGGGCCAGCAACAGTTGCCAGGACAAGCCTGGGCATGGCAGGGGGCTTAAGGGCGCCTGGACCCGCCCACTTCCGCTTTGGGGGCCAGCAACAGTTGCCAGGACAACCCTGGGCAAGGCAGGGGGCTTAAGGGGGCCAGGACCCGCCCACTACCGCTTTGGGGGTGAGCAACAGTTGCCAGGGCAACCCTGGGCAAGGCAGGGGGCTTAAGGGGGCCTGGACCCGCCCACTTCCGCTTTGGGGGCCAGCAACAGTTGCCAGGGCAACCCTGGGCATGGCAGGGGGCTTAAGGGGGCCTGGACCCGCCCACTTCCACTTTGGGGGCCAGCAACAGATGCCAGGGCAACATTGGGTATGGCAGGGGGCTTAAGGGCGCCAGGACCCGCCCACTTCCGCTTTGGGGGCCAGCAACAGTTGCCAGGACAACCCTGGGCATGGCAGGGGCTTAAGGGCGCCTGGACCCGCCCACTTCCGCTTTGGGGGCCAGCAACAGTTGCCAGGACAACCCTGGGCATGGCAGGGGGCTTAAGGGCGCCTGGACCCGCCCACTTCCGCTTTGGGGGCCAGCAACAGTTGCCAGGACAACCCTGGGCATGGCAGGGGGCTTAAGGGCGCCTGGACCCGCCCTTAAGGGCGCCAGGACCCGCCCACTTCCGCTTTGGGGGCCAGCAACAGTTGCCAGGGCAACCCTGGGCATGGCAGGGGGCTTAAGGGGGCCAGGACCCGCCCACTTCCGCTTTGGGGGCCAGCAACAGTTGCCAGGGCAACCGTGGGCATGGCAGGGGGCTTAAGGGGGCCTGGACCCGCCCACTTCCACTTTAGGGGCCAGCAACAGTTGCCAGGGCAACCCTGGGCATGGCAGGGGGCTTAAGGGGGCCTGGACCCGCCCACTTCCGCTTTGGGGGCCAGCAACAGTTGCCAGGACAACCCTGGGCATGGCAGGGGGCTTAAGGGCGCAACAGATGCCAGGGCAACCCTGGGCAAGGCAGGGGGCTTAAGGGGGCCTGGACCCGCCCACTTCCGCTTTGGGGGCCAGTAACAGTTGCCAGGGCAACCTTGGGCATGGCAGGGGGCTTAAGTGGGCCAGGACCCGCCCACTTCCGCTTTGGGGGCCAGCAACAGTTGCCAGGGCAACCCTGGGCATGGCAGGGGGCTTAAGGGGGCCTGGACCCGCCCACTTCCGCTTTGGGGGCCAACAACAGTTGCCATGGCAACCCTGGGCATGGCAGGGGGCTTAAGGGGGCCTGGACCCGCCCACTTCCGCTTTGGGGGCCAGCAACAGTTGCCAGGTCTACCCTGGGCATGGCAGGGGGCTTAAGGGGGCCAGGACCCGCCCACTTCCGCTTTGTAGGCCAGTAACAGTTGCCAGGGCAACCCTGTGCATGGCAGGGGGCTTAAGGGGGCCTGGACCCGCCCACTTCCGCTTTGGGGGCCAGCAACAGTTGCCAGGGCAACCCTGGGCAAGGCAGGGGGCTTATGGGGGCCTGGACCCGCCCACTTCCGCTTTGGGGGCCAGCAACAGTTGCCAGGGCAACCCTGGGCATGGCAGGGGGCTTAAGGGGGCCTGGACCCGCCCACTTCCGCTTTGGGGGCCAGCAACAGTGTCCAGGGCAATCCTGGGCATGGCAGGGGGCTTAAGGGGGCCTGGACCCGCCCACTTCCGCTTTGGGGTCCAGCAACAGTTGCCAGGTCTACCCTGGGCATGGCAGGGGGCTTAAGGGGGCCTGGACCCGCCCACTTCCGCTTTGGGGGCCAGCAACAGTTGCCAGGGCAACCATGGGCATGGCAGGGGGCTGAAGGGGGCCTGGACCCGCCCACTTCCGCTTTGGGGGCCAGCAACAGTTGCCAGGGCAACCCTGGGCATGGCAGGGGGCTTAAGTGGGCCAGGACCCGCCCACTTCCGCTTTGTAGGCCAGCAACAGTTGCCAAGGCAACCCTGTGCATGGCAGGGGGTTTAAGGGGGCCTGGACCCGCCCACTTCCGCTTTTGGGGCCAGCAACAGATGCCAGGGCAACATTGGGTATGGCAGGGGGCTTAAGGGCGCCAGGACCCGCCCACTTCCGCTTTGGGGGCCAGCAACAGTTGCCAGGACAACCCTGGGCATGGCAGGGGGCTTAAGGGCGCCTGGACCCGCCCACTTCCGCTTTGGGGGCCAGCAACAGTTGCCAGGACAAACCTGGGCATGGCAGGGGGCTTAAGGGGGCCAGGACCCGCCCACTTCCGCTTTGTAGGCCAGAAACAGTTGCCAAGGCAACCCTGTGCATGGCAGGGGGCTTAAGGGGGCCTGGACCCGCCCACTTCCGCTTTGGGGGCCAGTAACAGTTGCCAGGGCAACCATGGGCAAGGCAGGGGGCTTAAGGGGGCCAGGACCCGCCCACTTCCGCTTTGGGGGCCAGCAACAGTTGCCAGGGCAACCCTGGGCATGGCAGGGGGCTTAAGATGGCCTGGACCCGCCCACTTCCGCTTTGGGGGCCAGCAACAGATGCCAGGGTAACATTGGGTATGGCAGGGGGCTTAAGGGCGCCAGGACCCGCTCACTTCCGCTTTGGGGGCCAGCAACAGTTGCCAGGACAACCCTGGGCATGGCAGGGGGCTTAAGGGCGCCTGGACCCGCCCACTTCCGCTTTGGGGGCCAGCAACAGATGCCAGGGCAACATTGGGTATGGCAGGGGGCTTAAGGGCGCCAGGACCCCCCCACTTCCGCTTTGGGGGCCAGCAACAGTTGCCAGGACAACCCTGGGCATGGCAGGGGGCCTGGACCCGCCCACTTCCGCTTTGGGGGCCAGCAACAGTTGCCAGGACAAACCTGGGCATGGCAGGGGGCTTAAGGGGGCCTGGACCCGCCCACTTCTGCTTTGGGGGCCAGCAACAGATGCCAGGGCAACATTGGGTATGGCAGGGGGCTTAAGGGCGCCAGGACCCGCCCACTTCCGCTTTGGGGGCCAGCAACAGTTGCCAGGACAACCCTGGGCATGGCATGGGGCTTAAGGGCGCCTGGACCCGCCCACTTCCGCTTTGGGGGCCAGCAACAGTTGCCAGGACAACCCTGGGCATGGCAGGGGGCTTAAGGGCGCCTGGACCAGCCCACTTCCGCTTTGGGGGCCAGCAACAGTTGCCAGGGCAACCCTGGGCATGGCAGGGGGCTTAGGGGGCCTGGACCCGCCCACTTCCGCTTTGGGGGCCAGCAACAGTTGCCAGGACAACCCTGGGCATGGCACGGGGCTTAAGGGCGCCTGGACCAACCCACTTCCGCTTTGGGGGCCAGCAACAGTTGCCAGGGCAACCCTGGGCATGGCAGGGGGCTTAGGATGGCCTGGACCTGCCCACTTCCGCTTTGGGGGCCGGCAACAGTTGCCAGGGTAACCCTGGGCATGGCAGGGGGCTTAAGGGGGCCTGGACCCGCCCACTTCCGCTTTGGGGGCCAGCAACAGATGCCAGGGCAACATTGGGTATGGCAGGGGGCTTAAGGGCGCCAGGACCCGCCCACTTCCGCTTTGGGGGCCAGCAACAGTTGCCAGGACAACCCTGGGCATGGCAGGGGGCTTAAGGGCGCCTGGACCCGCCCACTTCCGCTTTGGGGGCCAGCAACAGTTGCCAGGACAAACCTGGGCATGGCAGGGGGCTTAAGGGGGCCAGGACCCGCCCACTTCCGCTTTGTAGGCCAGCAACAGTTGCCAGGGCAACCCTGTGCATGGCAGGGGGCTTAAGGGGGCCTGGACCCGCCCACTTCCGCTTTGGGGGCCAGAAACAGTTGCCAGGGCAACCCTGGGCATGGCAGGGGGCTTAAGATGGCCTGGACCCGCCCACTTCCGCTTTGGGGGCCAGCAACAGATGCCAGGGCAACATAGGGTATGGCAGGGGGCTTAAGGGCGCCAGGACCCCCCCACTTCCGCTTTGGGGGCCAGCAACAGTTGCCAGGACAACCCTGGGCATGGCAGGGGGCTTAAGGGCACTTAGGCCCGCCCACTTCCGCTTTGGGGGCCAGCAACAGTTGCCAGGACAAACCTGGGCATGGCAGGGGGCTTAAGGGGGCCTGGACCCGCCCACTTCCGCTTTGGGGGCCAGAAACAGTTGCCAGGGAAACCCTGGGCATGGCAGGGGGCTTAAGATGGCCTGGACCCGCCCACTTCCGCTTTGGGGGCCAGCAACAGTTGCCAGGACAACCCTGGGCATGGCAGGGGGCTTAAGGGGGCCTGGACCCGCCCACTTCCGCTTTGGGGGCCAGCAACAGTTGCCAGGGCAACCCTGGGCATGGCAGGGGGCTTAAGATGGCCTGGACCCACCCACTTCCGCTTTGGGGGCCAGCAACAGTTGCCAGGGCAACCCTGGGCATGGCAGGGGGCTTAAGCGCGCCAGGACCCGCCCACTTCCGCTTTGGGGGCCAGCAACAGTTGCCAGGGCAACCCTGGGCATGGCAGGGGGCTTAAGGGGGCCTGGACCCGCCCACTTCCGCTTTGGGGGCCAGCAACAGTTGCCAGGGCAACCCTGGGCATGGCAGGGGGCTTAAGGGGGCCTGGACCCGCCCACTTCCGCTTTGGGGGCCAGCAACAGTTGCCAGGGCAACCCTGGGCATGGCAGGGGGCTTAAGCGCGCCAGGACCCGCCCACTTCCGCTTTGGGGGCCAGCAACAGTTGCCAGGGCAACCCTGGGCATGGCAGGGGGCTTAAGGGGGCCAGGACCCGCCCACTTCCGCTTTGGGGGCCAGCAACAGTTGCCAGGGCAACCCTGGGCATGGCAGGGGGCTTAAGGGGGCCTGGACACGCCCACTTCCGCTTTGGGGGCCAGCAACAGTTGCCAGGGCAACCCTGGGCATGGCAGGGGGCTTAAGGGGGCCTGGACCCGCCCACTTAAGCTTTGGGGGCCAGCAACAGTTGCCAGGGCAACCCTGGGCATGGCAGGGGGCTTAAGGGCGCCTGGACCCGCCCACTTCCGCTTTGGTGGCCAGCAACAGTTGCCAGGGCAACCCTGGGCAAGGCAGGGGGCATAAGGGGGCCAGGACCCGCCCACTTCCGCTTTGGGGGCCAGCAACAGTTGCCAGGGCAACCCTGGGCAAGGCAGGGGGCTTAGGGCGCCAGGACCCGCCCACTTCCGCTTTGGGGGCCAGCAACAGTTGCCAGGGCAACCCTGGGCAAGGCAGGGGGCTTATTGGGCCAGGACCCGCCCACTTCCGCTTTGGGGGCCAGCAACAGTTGCCAGGGCAACCCTGGGCAAGGCAGGGGGCTTAAGGGGGCCAGGACCCGCCCACTTCCGCTTTGGGGGCCAGCAACAGTTGCCAGGGCAACCCTGGGCATGGCCGGGGGCTTAAGGGCGCCTGGACCCGCCCACTTCCGCTTTGGGGGCCAGCAACAGTTGCCAGGGCAACCCTGGGCATGGCAGGGGGCCTGGACCCGCCCACTTCCGCTTTGGGGGCCAGCAACAGTTGCCAGGGCAACCCTGGGCATGGCAGGGTGCTTAAGGGGGCCTGGACCCACCCACTTCCGCTTTGGGGGCCAGCAACAGTTGCCAGGGCAACCATGGGCATGGCAGGGGGCTGAAGGGGGCCTGGACCCGCCCACTTCCGCTTTGGGGGCCAGCAACAGTTGCCAGGGCAACCCTGGGCATGGCAGGGGGCTTAAGGGGGCCTGGACCCGCCCACTTCCGCTTTGGGGGCCAGCAACAGTTGCCAGGGCAACCCTGGGCATGGCAGGGGGCTTAAGGGCGCCAGGACCCGCCCACTTCCGCTTTGGGGGCCAGCAACAGTTGCCAGGACAACCCTGGGCATGGCAGGGGGCTTAAGGGCGCCTGGACCCGCCCACTTCCGCTTTGGGGGCCAGCAACAGTTGCCAGGACAACCCTGGGCATGGCAGGGGGCTTAAGGGCGCCTGGACCCGCCCACTTCCGCTTTGGGGGCCAGCAACAGTTGCCAGGACAACCCTGGGCAAGGCAGGGGGCTTAAGGGGGCCAGGACCCGCCCACTACCGCTTTGGGGGTGAGCAACAGTTGCCAGGGCAACCCTGGGCAAGGCAGGGGGCTTAAGGGGGCCTGGACCCGCCCACTTCCGCTTTGGGGGCCAGCAACAGTTGCCAGGGCAACCCTGGGCATGGCAGGGGGCTTAAGGGGGCCTGGACCCGCCCACTTCCACTTTGGGGGCCAGCAACAGATGCCAGGGCAACATTGGGTATGGCAGGGGGCTTAAGGGCGCCAGGACCCGCCCACTTCCGCTTTGGGGGCCAGCAACAGTTGCCAGGACAACCCTGGGCATGGCAGGGGCTTAAGGGCGCCTGGACCCGCCCACTTCCGCTTTGGGGGCCAGCAACAGTTGCCAGGACAACCCTGGGCATGGCAGGGGGCTTAAGGGCGCCTGGACCCGCCCACTTCCGCTTTGGGGGCCAGCAACAGTTGCCAGGACAACCCTGGGCATGGCAGGGGGCTTAAGGGCGCCTGGACCCGCCCACTTCCGCTTTGGGGGCCAGCAACAGTTGCCAGGGCAACCCTGGGCATGGCAGGGGGCTTAAGGGGGCCAGGACCCGCCCACTTCCGCTTTGGGGGCCAGCAACAGTTGCCAGGGCAACCGTGGGCATGGCAGGGGGCTTAAGGGGGCCTGGACCCGCCCACTTCCGCTTTAGGGGCCAGCAACAGTTGCCAGGGCAACCCTGGGCATGGCAGGGGGCTTAAGGGGGCCTGGACCCGCCCACTTCCGCTTTGGGGGCCAGCAACAGTTGCCAGGGCAACCCTGGGCATGGCAGGGGGCTTAAGGGCGCCTGGACCCGCCCACTTCCGCTTTGGGGGCCAGCAACAGTTGCCAGGGCAACCCCGGGCAAGGCAGGGGGCCAGGACCCGCCCACTTCCGCTTTGGGGGCCAGCAACAGTTGCCAGGACAACCCCGGGCATGGCAGGGGGCTTAAGGGCGCCTGGACCCGCCCACTTCCGCTTTGGGGGCCAGCAACAGTTGCCAGGGCAACCCTGGGCATGGCAGGGGGCTTAAGATGGCCTGGACCCGCCCACTTCCGCTTTGGGGGCCAGCAACAGTTGCCAGGGTAACCCTGGGCATGGCAGGGGGCTTAAGGGGGCCTGGACCCGCCCACTTCCGCTTTGGGGGCCAGCAACAGTTGCCAGGGCAACCCTGGGCATGGCAGGGGGCTTAAGGGCGCCTGGACCCGCCCACTTCCGCTTTGGGGGCCAGCAACAGTTGCCCAAGGCAACCCCGGGCAAGGCAGGGGGCCAGGACCCGCCCACTTCCGCTTTGGGGGCCAGCAACAGTTGCCAGGACAACCCCGGGCATGGCAGGGGGCTTAAGGGCGCCTGGACCCGCCCACTTCCGCTTTGGGGGCCAGCAACAGTTGCCAGGGCAACCCTGGGCATGGCAGGGGGCTTAAGATGGCCTGGACCCGCCCACTTCCGCTTTGGGGGCCAGCAACAGTTGCCAGGGTAACCCTGGGCCTGGCAGGGGGCTTAAGGGCGCCAGGACCCGCCCACTTCCGCTTTGGGGGCCAGCAACAGTTGCCAGGGCAACCCTGGGCATGGCAGGGGGCTTAAGGGGGCCAGGACCCGCCCACTTCCGCTTTGGGGGCCAGCAACAGTTGCCAGGGCAACCCTGGGCATGGCAGGGGGCTTAAGGGGGCCTGGACCCGCCCACTTCCGCTTTGGGGGCCAGCAACAGTTGCCAGGGCAACCCTGGGCAAGGCAGGGGGCTTATGGGGGCCTGGACCCGCCCACTTCCGCTTTGGGGGCCAGCAACAGTTGCCAGGGCAACCCTGGGCATGGCAGAGGGCTTAATGGGGGCCTGGACCCGCCCACTTCCGCTTTGGGGGCCAGCAACAGTGTCCAGGGCAATCCTGGGCATGGCAGGGGGCTTAAGGGGGCCTGGACCCGCCCACTTCCGCTTTGGGGTCCAGCAACAGTTGCCAGGTCTACCCTGGGCATGGCAGGGGGCTTAAGGGGGCCTGGACCCGCCCACTTCCGCTTTGGGGGCCAGCAACAGTTGCCAGGGCAACCATGGGCATGGCAGGGGGCTGAAGGGGGCCTGGACCCGCCCACTTCCGCTTTGGGGGCCAGCAACAGTTGCCAGGGCAACCCTGGGCATGGCAGGGGGCTTAAGTGGGCCAGGACCCGCCCACTTCCGCTTTGTAGGCCAGCAACAGTTGCCAAGGCAACCCTGTGCATGGCAGGGGGTTTAAGGGGGCCTGGACCTGCCCACTTCCGCTTTGGGGGCCAGCAACAGATGCCAGGGCAACATTGGGTATGGCAGGGGGCTTAAGGGCGCCAGGACCCGCCCACTTCCGCTTTGGGGGCCAGCAACAGTTGCCAGGACAACCCTGGGCATGGCAGGGGGCTTAAGGGCGCCTGGACCCGCCCACTTCCGCTTTGGGGGCCAGCAACAGTTGCCAGGACAAACCTGGGCATGGCAGGGGGCTTAAGGGGGCCAGGACCCGCCCACTTCCGCTTTGTAGGCCAGAAACAGTTGCCAAGGCAACCCTGTGCATGGCAGGGGGCTTAAGGGGGCCTGGACCCGCCCACTTCCGCTTTGGGGGCCAGTAACAGTTGCCAGGGCAACCATGGGCAAGGCAGGGGGCTTAAGGGGGCCAGGACCCGCCCACTTCCGCTTTGGGGGCCAGCAACAGTTGCCAGGGCAACCCTGGGCATGGCAGGGGGCTTAAGATGGCCTGGACCCGCCCACTTCCGCTTTGGGGGCCAGCAACAGATGCCAGGGTAACATTGGGTATGGCAGGGGGCTTAAGGGCGCCAGGACCCGCTCACTTCCGCTTTGGGGGCCAGCAACAGTTGCCAGGACAACCCTGGGCATGGCAGGGGGCTTAAGGGCGCCTGGACCCGCCCACTTCCGCTTTGGGGGCCAGCAACAGATGCCAGGGCAACATTGGGTATGGCAGGGGGCTTAAGGGCGCCAGGACCCCCCCACTTCCGCTTTGGGGGCCAGCAACAGTTGCCAGGACAACCCTGGGCATGGCAGGGGGCCTGGACCCGCCCACTTCCGCTTTGGGGGCCAGCAACAGTTGCCAGGACAAACCTGGGCATGGCAGGGGGCTTAAGGGGGCCTGGACCCGCCCACTTCTGCTTTGGGGGCCAGCAACAGATGCCAGGGCAACATTGGGTATGGCAGGGGGCTTAAGGGCGCCAGGACCCGCCCACTTCCGCTTTGGGGGCCAGCAACAGTTGCCAGGACAACCCTGGGCATGGCATGGGGCTTAAGGGCGCCTGGACCCGCCCACTTCCGCTTTGGGGGCCAGCAACAGTTGCCAGGACAACCCTGGGCATGGCAGGGGGCTTAAGGGCGCCTGGACCAGCCCACTTCCGCTTTGGGGGCCAGCAACAGTTGCCAGGGCAACCCTGGGCATGGCAGGGGGCTTAGGGGGCCTGGACCCGCCCACTTCCGCTTTGGGGGCCAGCAACAGTTGCCAGGACAACCCTGGGCATGGCACGGGGCTTAAGGGCGCCTGGACCAACCCACTTCCGCTTTGGGGGCCAGCAACAGTTGCCAGGGCAACCCTGGGCATGGCAGGGGGCTTAGGATGGCCTGGACCTGCCCACTTCCGCTTTGGGGGCCAGCAACAGTTGCCAGGGTAACCCTGGGCATGGCAGGGGGCTTAAGGGGGCCTGGACCCGCCCACTTCCGCTTTGGGGGCCAGCAACAGATGCCAGGGCAACATTGGGTATGGCAGGGGGCTTAAGGGCGCCAGGACCCGCCCACTTCCGCTTTGGGGGCCAGCAACAGTTGCCAGGACAACCCTGGGCATGGCAGGGGGCTTAAGGGCGCCTGGACCCGCCCACTTCCGCTTTGGGGGCCAGCAACAGTTGCCAGGACAAACCTGGGCATGGCAGGGGGCTTAAGGGGGCCAGGACCCGCCCACTTCCGCTTTGTAGGCCAGCAACAGTTGCCAGGGCAACCCTGTGCATGGCAGGGGGCTTAAGGGGGCCTGGACCCGCCCACTTCCGCTTTGGGGGCCAGAAACAGTTGCCAGGGCAACCCTGGGCATGGCAGGGGGCTTAAGATGGCCTGGACCCGCCCACTTCCGCTTTGGGGGCCAGCAACAGATGCCAGGGCAACATAGGGTATGGCAGGGGGCTTAAGGGCGCCAGGACCCCCCCACTTCCGCTTTGGGGGCCAGCAACAGTTGCCAGGACAACCCTGGGCATGGCAGGGGGCTTAAGGGCACTTAGGCCCGCCCACTTCCGCTTTGGGGGCCAGCAACAGTTGCCAGGACAAACCTGGGCATGGCAGGGGCTTAAGGGGGCCTGGACCCGCCCACTTCCGCTTTGGGGGCCAGAAACAGTTGCCAGGGAAACCCTGGGCATGGCAGGGGGCTTAAGATGGCCTGGACCCGCCCACTTCCGCTTTGGGGGCCAGCAACAGTTGCCAGGACAACCCTGGGCATGGCAGGGGGCTTAAGGGGGCCTGGACCCGCCCACTTCCGCTTTGGGGGCCAGCAACAGTTGCCAGGGCAACCCTGGGCATGGCAGGGGGATTAAGATGGCCTGGACCCACCCACTTCCGCTTTGGGGGCCAGCAACAGTTGTCAGGGTAACCCTGGGCATGGCAGGGGGCTTAAGGGGGCCTGGACCCGCCCACTTCCGCTTTGGGGGCCAGCAACAGTTGCCAGGGCAACCCTGGGCATGGCAGGGGGCTTAAGCGCGCCAGGACCCGCCCACTTCCGCTTTGGGGGCCAGCAACAGTTGCCAGGGCAACCCTGGGCATGGCAGGGGGCTTAAGGGGGCCTGGACCCGCCCACTTCCGCTTTGGGGGCCAGCAACAGTTGCCAGGGCAACCCTGGGCATGGCAGGGGGCTTAAGGGGGCCTGGACCCGCCCACTTCCGCTTTGGGGGCCAGCAACAGTTGCCAGGGCAACCCTGGGCATGGCAGGGGGCTTAAGCGCGCCAGGACCCGCCCACTTCCGCTTTGGGGGCCAGCAACAGTTGCCAGGGCAACCCTGGGCATGGCAGGGGGCTTAAGGGGGCCAGGACCCGCCCACTTCCGCTTTGGGGGCCAGCAACAGTTGCCAGGGCAACCCTGGGCATGGCAGGGGGCTTAAGGGGGCCTGGACCCGCCCACTTCCGCTTTGGGGGCCAGCAACAGTTGCCAGGGCAACCCTGGGCATGGCAGGGGGCTTAAGGGGGCCTGGACCCGCCCACTTAAGCTTTGGGGGCCAGCAACAGTTGCCAGGGCAACCCTGGGCATGGCAGGGGGCTTAAGGGCGCCTGGACCCGCCCACTTCCGCTTTGGGGGCCAGCAACAGTTGCCAGGGCAACCCTGGGCAAGGCAGGGGGCATAAGGGGGCCAGGACCCGCCCACTTCCGCTTTGGGGGCCAGCAACAGTTGCCAGGGCAACCCTGGGCAAGGCAGGGGGCTTAGGGCGCCAGGACCCGCCCACTTCCGCTTTGGGGGCCAGCAACAGTTGCCAGGGCAACCCTGGGCAAGGCAGGGGGCTTATTGGGCCAGGACCCGCCCACTTCCGCTTTGGGGGCCAGCAACAGTTGCCAGGGCAACCCTGGGCAAGGCAGGGGGCTTAAGGGGGCCAGGACCCGCCCACTTCCGCTTTGGGGGCCAGCAACAGTTGCCAGGGCAACCCTGGGCATGGCCGGGGGCTTAAGGGCGCCTGGACCCGCCCACTTCCGCTTTGGGGGCCAGCAACAGTTGCCAGGGCAACCCTGGGCATGGCAGGGGGCCTGGACCCGCCCACTTCCACTTTGGGGGCCAGCAACAGTTGCCAGGGCAACCCTGGGCATGGCAGGGTGCTTAAGGGGGCCTGGACCCACCCACTTCCGCTTTGGGGGCCAGCAACAGTTGCCAGGGCAACCATGGGCATGGCAGGGGGCTGAAGGGGGCCTGGACCCGCCCACTTCCGCTTTGGGGGCCAGCAACAGTTGTCAGGGTAACCCTGGGCATGGCAGGGGGCTTAAGGGGGCCTGGACCCGCCCACTTCCGCTTTGGGGGCCAGCAACAGTTGCCAGGGCAACCCTGGGCATGGCAGGGGGCTTAAGCGCGCCAGGACCCGCCCACTTCCGCTTTGGGGGCCAGCAACAGTTGCCAGGGCAACCCTGGGCATGGCAGGGGGCTTAAGGGGGCCTGGACCCGCCCACTTCCGCTTTGGGGGCCAGCAACAGTTGCCAGGGCAACCCTGGGCATGGCAGGGGGCTTAAGGGGGCCTGGACCCGCCCACTTCCGCTTTGGGGGCCAGCAACAGTTGCCAGGGCAACCCTGGGCATGGCAGGGGGCTTAAGCGCGCCAGGACCCGCCCACTTCCGCTTTGGGGGCCAGCAACAGTTGCCAGGGCAACCCTGGGCATGGCAGGGGGCTTAAGGGGGCCAGGACCCGCCCACTTCCGCTTTGGGGGCCAGCAACAGTTGCCAGGGCAACCCTGGGCATGGCAGGGGGCTTAAGGGGGCCTGGACCCGCCCACTTCCGCTTTGGGGGCCAGCAACAGTTGCCAGGGCAACCCTGGGCATGGCAGGGGGCTTAAGGGGGCCTGGACCCGCCCACTTAAGCTTTGGGGGCCAGCAACAGTTGCCAGGGCAACCCTGGGCATGGCAGGGGGCTTAAGGGCGCCTGGACCCGCCCACTTCCGCTTTGGGGGCCAGCAACAGTTGCCAGGGCAACCCTGGGCAAGGCAGGGGGCATAAGGGGGCCAGGACCCGCCCACTTCCGCTTTGGGGGCCAGCAACAGTTGCCAGGGCAACCCTGGGCAAGGCAGGGGGCTTAGGGCGCCAGGACCCGCCCACTTCCGCTTTGGGGGCCAGCAACAGTTGCCAGGGCAACCCTGGGCAAGGCAGGGGGCTTATTGGGCCAGGACCCGCCCACTTCCGCTTTGGGGGCCAGCAACAGTTGCCAGGGCAACCCTGGGCAAGGCAGGGGGCTTAAGGGGGCCAGGACCCGCCCACTTCCGCTTTGGGGGCCAGCAACAGTTGCCAGGGCAACCCTGGGCATGGCCGGGGGCTTAAGGGCGCCTGGACCCGCCCACTTCCGCTTTGGGGGCCAGCAACAGTTGCCAGGGCAACCCTGGGCATGGCAGGGGGCCTGGACCCGCCCACTTCCACTTTGGGGGCCAGCAACAGTTGCCAGGGCAACCCTGAGCATGGCAGGGTGCTTAAGGGGGCCTGGACCCACCCACTTCCGCTTTGGGGGCCAGCAACAGTTGCCAGGGCAACCATGGGCATGGCAGGGGGCTGAAGGGGGCCTGGACCCGCCCACTTCCGCTTTGGGGGCCAGCAACAGTTGCCAGGGCAACCCTGGGCATGGCAGGGGGCTTAAGGGGGCCTGGACCCGCCCACTTCCGCTTTGGGGGCCAGCAACAGTTGCCAGGGCAACCCTGGGCATGGCAGGGGGCTTAAGGGCGCCAGGACCCGCCGACTTCCGCTTTGGGGGCCAGCAACAGTTGCCAGGACAACCCTGGGCATGGCAGGGGGCTTAAGGGCGCCTGGACCCGCCCACTTCCGCTTTGGGGGCCAGCAACAGTTGCCAGGACAACCCTGGGCATGGCAGGGGGCTTAAGGGCGCCTGGACCCGCCCACTTCCGCTTTGGGGGCCAGCAACAGTTGCCAGGACAACCCTGGGCAAGGCAGGGGGCTTAAGGGGGCCAGGACCCGCCCACTACCGCTTTGGGGGTGAGCAACAGTTGCCAGGGCAACCCTGGGCAAGGCAGGGGGCTTAAGGGGGCCTGGACCCGCCCACTTCCGCTTTGGGGGCCAGCAACAGTTGCCAGGGCAACCCTGGGCATGGCAGGGGGCTTAAGGGGGCCTGGACCCGCCCACTTCCACTTTGGGGGCCAGCAACAGATGCCAGGGCAACATTGGGTATGGCAGGGGGCTTAAGGGCGCCAGGACCCGCCCACTTCCGCTTTGGGGGCCAGCAACAGTTGCCAGGACAACCCTGGGCATGGCAGGGGCTTAAGGGCGCCTGGACCCGCCCACTTCCGCTTTGGGGGCCAGCAACAGTTGCCAGGACAACCCTGGGCATGGCAGGGGGCTTAAGGGCGCCTGGACCCGCCCACTTCCGCTTTGGGGGCCAGCAACAGTTGCCAGGACAACCCTGGGCATGGCAGGGGGCTTAAGGGCGCCTGGACCCGCCCTTAAGGGCGCCAGGACCCGCCCACTTCCGCTTTGGGGGCCAGCAACAGTTGCCAGGGCAACCCTGGGCATGGCAGGGGGCTTAAGGGGGCCAGGACCCGCCCACTTCCGCTTTGGGGGCCAGCAACAGTTGCCAGGGCAACCGTGGGCATGGCAGGGGGCTTAAGGGGGCCTGGACCCGCCCACTTCCGCTTTAGGGGCCAGCAACAGTTGCCAGGGCAACCCTGGGCATGGCAGGGGGCTTAAGGGGGCCTGGACCCGCCCACTTCCGCTTTGGGGGCCAGCAACAGTTGCCAGGGCAACCCTGGGCATGGCAGGGGGCTTAAGGGCGCCTGGACCCGCCCACTTCCGCTTTGGGGGCCAGCAACAGTTGCCAGGGCAACCCCGGGCAAGGCAGGGGGCCAGGACCCGCCCACTTCCGCTTTGGGGGCCAGCAACAGTTGCCAGGACAACCCCGGGCATGGCAGGGGGCTTAAGGGCGCCTGGACCCGCCCACTTCCGCTTTGGGGGCCAGCAACAGTTGCCAGGGCAACCCTGGGCATGGCAGGGGGCTTAAGATGGCCTGGACCCGCCCACTTCCGCTTTGGGGGCCAGCAACAGTTGCCAGGGTAACCCTGGGCATGGCAGGGGGCTTAAGGGGGCCTGGACCCGCCCACTTCCGCTTTGGGGGCCAGCAACAGTTGCCAGGGCAACCCTGGGCATGGCAGGGGGCTTAAGGGCGCCTGGACCCGCCCACTTCCGCTTTGGGGGCCAGCAACAGTTGCCCAAGGCAACCCCGGGCAAGGCAGGGGGCCAGGACCCGCCCACTTCCGCTTTGGGGGCCAGCAACAGTTGCCAGGACAACCCCGGGCATGGCAGGGGGCTTAAGGGCGCCTGGACCCGCCCACTTCCGCTTTGGGGGCCAGCAACAGTTGCCAGGGCAACCCTGGGCATGGCAGGGGGCTTAAGATGGCCTGGACCCGCCCACTTCCGCTTTGGGGGCCAGCAACAGTTGCCAGGGTAACTGGGCCTGGCAGGGGGCTTAAGGGCGCCAGGACCCGCCCACTTCCGCTTTGGGGGCCAGCAACAGTTGCCAGGGCAACCCTGGGCATGGCAGGGGGCTTAAGGGGGCCAGGACCCGCCCACTTCCGCTTTGGGGGCCAGCAACAGTTGCCAGGGCAACCCTGGGCATGGCAGGGGGCTTAAGGGGGCCTGGACCCGCCCACTTCCGCTTTGGGGGCCAGCAACAGTTGCCAGGGCAACCCTGGGCATGGCAGGGGGCTTAAGGGGGCCTGGACCCGCCCACTTCCGCTTTGGGGGCCAGCAACAGTTGCCAGGGCAACCCTGGGCATGGCAGGGGGCTTAAGGGGGCCTGGACCTACCCACTTCCGCTTTGGGGGCCAGCAACAGTTGCCAGGGCAACCCTGGGCATGGCAGGGGGCTTAAGGGCGCCTGGACCCGCCCACTTCCGCTTTGGGGGCCAGCAACAGTTGCCAGGGCAACCCCGGGCAAGGCAGGGGGCCAGGACCCGCCCACTTCCGCGTTGGGGGCCAGCAACAGTTGCCAGGACAACCCCGGGCATGGCAGGGGGCTTAAGGGCGCCTTGACCAGCCCACTTCCGCTTTGGGGGCCAGCAACAGTTGCCAGGGCAACCCTGGGCATGGCAGGGGGCTTAAGATGGCCTGGACCCGCCCACTTCCGCTTTGGGGGGCCAGCAACAGTTGCCAGGGTAACCCTGGGCATGGCAGGGGGCTTAAGGGGGTCTGGACCCGCCCACTTCCGCTTTGGGGGCCAGCAACAGTTGCCAGGGCAACCCTGGGCATGGCAGGGGGCTTAAGGGCGCCTGGACCCGCCCACTTCCGCTTTGGGGGCTAGCAACAGTTGCCAGGGCAACCCCGGGCAAGGCAGGGGGCCAGGACCCGCCCACTTCCGCTTTGGGGGCCAGCAACAGTTGCCAGGACAACCCCGGGCATGGCAGGGGGCTTAAGGGCGCCTGGACCCGCCCACTTCCGCTTTGGGGGCCAGCAACAGTTGCCAGGGCAACCCTGGGCATGGCAGGGGGCTTAAGATGGCCTGGACCCGCCCACTTCCGCTTTGGGGGCCAGCAACAGTTGCCAGGGTAACCCTGGGCATGGCAGGGGGCTTAAGGGCGCCAGGACCGCCCACTTCCGCTTTGGGGGCCAGCAACAGTTGCCAGGGCAACCCTGGGCATGGCAGGGGGCTTAAGGGGGCCTGGACCCGCCCACTTCCGCTTTGGGGGCCAGCAACAGTTGCCAGGGCAACCCTGGGCATGGCAGGGGGCTTAAGGGGGCCTGGACCCGCCCACTTCCGCTTTGGGGGCCAGCAACAGTTGCCAGGGCAACCCTGCGCATGGCAGGGGGCTTAAGGGGGCCTGGACCTACCCACTTCCGCTTTGGGGGCCAGCAACAGTTGCCAGGGCAACCCTGGGCATGGCAGGGGGCTTAAGGGCGCCTGGACCCGCCCACTTCCGCTTTGGGGGCCGGCAACCCCGAGCAAGGCAGGGGGCCAGGACCCGCCCACTTCCGCTTTGGGGGGCCAGCAACAGTTGCCAGGACAACCCGGGCATGGCAGGGGGCTTAAGGGCGCCTGGACCCGCCCACTTCCGCTTTGGGGGCCAGCAACAGTTGCCAGGGCAACCCTCGGCATGGCAGGGGGCTTAAGGGGGCCTGGACCCGCCCACTTCCGCTTTGGGGGCCAGCAACAGTTGCCAGGTCAACCCTGGGCAAGGCAGGGGGCTTAAGGGGCCAAAACCCGCCCACTTCCGCTTTGGGGTGAGCAACAGTTGCCAGGGCAACCCTGGGCAAGGCAGGGGGCTTAAGGGCGCCAGGACCCGCCCACTTCCGCTTTGGGGGCCAGCAACAGTTGCCAGGGCAACCCTGGGCAAGGCAGGGGGCTTAAGGGCGCCAGGACCCGCCCACTTCCGCTTTGGGGGCCAGCAACAGTTGCCAGGGCAAAGCTGGGCAAGGCAGGGGGCTTAAGGGGGCCAGGACCCGCCCCCTTCCGCTTTGGGGGCCAGCAACAGTTTCCAGGGCAACCCTGGGCATGGCAGGGGGCTTAAGGGGCCAGAACCCGCCCATTTCCGCTTTGGGGGCCAGCAACAGTTGCCAGGGCAACCCTGGGCATGGCAGGGGCTTAAGGGGGCCTGGACCCGCCCACTTCCGCTTTGGGGGCCAGAAACAGTTGCCAGGGCAACCCTGGGCATGGCAGGGGGCTTAAGGGCGCCTGGACCCGCCAACTTCCGCTTTGGGGGCCAACAACAGTTGCCAGGGCAACCCTGGGCATGGCAGGGGGCTTATGGGGGCCTGGACCCGCCCACTTCCGCTTTGGGGGCCAGCAACAGTTGCCAGGGCAACCCTGGGCATGGCAGGGGGCTTAAGGGGGCCTGGACCCGCCCACTTCCGCTTTGGGGGCCCGCAACAGTTGCCAGGGCAACCCTGGGCATGGCAGGGGGCTTAAGGGGGCCTGGACCCGCCCACTTCCGCTTTGGGGGCCAGCAACAGTTGCCAGGGCAACCCTGGGCATGGCAGGGGGCTTAAGGGCGCCTGGACCCGCCAACTTCCGCTTTGGGGGCCAACAACAGTTGCCAGGGCAACCCTGGGCATGGCAGGGGGCTTATGGGGGCCTGGACCCGCCCACTTCCGCTTTGGGGGCCAGCAACAGTTGCCAGGGCAACCCTGGGCATGGCAGGGGGCTTAAGGGGGCCTGGACCCGCCCACTTCCGCTTTGGGGGCCCGCAACAGTTGCCAGGGCAACCCTGGGCATGGCAGGGGGCTTAAGGGGGCCTGGACCCGCCCACTTCCGCTTTGGGGGCCAGCAACAGTTGCCAGGGCAACCCTGGGCATGGCAGGGGGCTTAAGGGGGCCTGGACCCGCCCACTTCCGCTTTGGGGGCCAGCAACAGTTGCCAGGGCAACCCTGGGCATGGCAGGGGGCTTAAGGGGGCCTGGACCCGCCCACTTCCGCTTTGGGGGCCAGCAACAGTTGCCAGGTCTACCCTGGGCATGGCAGGGGGCTGAAGGGGGCCTGGACCCGCCCACTTCCGCTATGGGGGCAAGCAACAGTTGCCAGGGCAACCCTGGGCATGGCAGGGGGCTTAAGGGGGCCAGGGACCCGCCCACTTCCGCTTTGGGGGCCAGCAACAGTTGCCAGGGCAACCCTGGGCAAGGCAGGGGGCTTAAGGGCGCCAGGACCCGCCCACTTCCGCTTTGGGGGCCAGCAACAGTTGCCAGGGCAACCCTGGGCAAGGCAGGGGGCTTAATGGGGCCAGGACCCGCCCACTTCCGCTTTGGGGGCCAGCAACAGTTGCCAGGGCAACCCTGGGCAAGGCAGGGGCTTAAGGGGGCCAGGACCCGCCCACTTCCGCTTTGTAGGCCAGCAACAGTTGCAAGGGCAACCCTGTGCATGGCAGGGGGCTTAAGGGGGCCTGGACCCGCCCACTTCCGCTTTGGGGGGCCAGCAACAGATGCCAGGGCAACATTGGGTATGGCAGTGGGCTTAAGGGCGCCTGGACCCGCCCTTAAGGGCGCCAGGACCCGCCCACTTCCGCTTTGTAGGCCAGCAACAGTTGCAAGGGCAACCCTGTGCATGGCAGGGGGCTTAAGGGGGCCTGGACCCGCCCACTTCCGCTTTGGGGGCCAGCAACAGTTGCCAGGACAAACCTGGGCATGGCAGGGGGCTTAAGGGGGCCTGGACCTACCCACTTCCACTTTGGGGGCCAGCAACAGTTGCCAGGGTAACCCTGGGCATGGCAGGGGGCTTAAGGGCGCCAGGACCGCCCACTTCCGCTTTGGGGGCCAGCAACAGTTGCCAGGGTAACCCTGGGCCTGGCAGGGGGCTTAAGGGCGCCAGGACCCGCCCACTTCCGCTTTGGGGGCCCAGCAACAGTTGCCAGGGCAACCCTGGGCATGGCAGGGGGCTTAAGGGGGCCAGGACCCGCCCACTTCCGCTTTGGGGGCCAGCAACAGTTGCCAGGGCAACCCTGGGCATGGCAGGGGGCTTAAGGGGGCCTGGACCCGCCCACTTCCGCTTTGGGGGCCAGCAACAGTTGCCAGGGCAACCCTGGGCATGGCAGGGGGCTTAAGGGGGCCTGGACCCGCCCACTTCCGCTTTGGGGGCCAGCAACAGTTGCCAGGGCAACCCTGGGCATGGCAGGGGGCTTAAGGGCGCCTGGACCCGCCCACTTCCGCTTTGGGGGCCAGCAACAGTTGCCAGGGCAACCCTGGGCATGGCAGGGGGCTTAAGGGCGCCTGGACACGCCCACTTCCGCTTTGGGGCCAGCAACAGTTGCCAGGGCAACCCTGGGCAAGGCAGGGGGCTTAAGGGGCCAGGACCCGCCCACTTCCACTTTGGGGGCCAGCAACAGTTGCCAGGGCAACCCTGGGCAAGGCAGGGGGCTTAAGGGCGCCAGGACCCGCCCACTTCCGCTTTGGGGGCCAGCAACAGTTGCCAGGGCAACCCTGGGCAAGGCAGGGGGCTTAAGGGGGCCAGGACCCGCCCACTTCCGCTTTGGGGGGCAGCAACAGTTGCCAGGGCAACCCTGGGCATGGCAGGGGGCTTAAGGGGGCCAGGACCCGCCCACTTCCACTTTGGGGGCCAGCAACAGTTGCCAGGGCAACCCTGGGCATGGCAGGGGGCTTAAGGGCGCCAGGACCCGCCCACTTCCGCTTTGGAGGCCAGCAACAGATGCCAGGGCAACCCTGGGCAAGGCAGGGGGCTTAAGGGGGCCAGGACCCGCCCACTTCCGCTTTGGGGGCCAGCAACAGTTGCCAGGGCAACCTTGGGCATGGCAGGGGGCTTAAGGGGGCCTGTACCCGCCCACTTCCGCTTTGGGGGCCAGCAACAGTTGCCAGGGCAACCCTGGGCATGGCAGGGGGCTTAAGGGGGCCTGGACCCCTCCCACTTCCGCTTTGGGGGCCAGCAACAGTTGCCAGGGCAACCCTGGGCATGGCAGGGGGCTTAAGGGGGCCTGGACCCGCCCACTTCCGCTTTGGGGGCCAGAAACAGTTGCCAGGGCAGCCCTGGGCATGGCAGGGGGCTTAAGGGGGCCAGGACCCGCCCACTTCCGCTTTGTGGGCCAGTAACAGTTGCCAGGGCAACCCTGTGCATGGCAGGGGGCTTAAGGGGGCCTGGACCCGCCAAATTCCGCTTTGGGGGCCAGCAACAGTTGCCAGGGCAACCCTGGGCAAGGCAGGGGTTTAAGGGGGCCTGGACCCGCCCACTTCCGCTTTGGGGGCCAGCAACAGTTGCCAGGGCAACCCTGGGCATGGCAGGGGGCTTAAGGGGGCCTGGACCCGCCCACTTCCGCTTTGGGGGCCAGCAACAGTGTCCAGGGCAACCCTGGGCATGGCAGGGGGCTTAAGGGGGCCAGGACCCGCCCACTTCCGCTTTGGGGGCCAGCAACAGTTGCCAGGGCAACCGTGGGCATGGCAGGGGGCTTAAGGGGGCCAGGACCCGCCCACTTCCGCTTTGGGGGCCAGCAACAGATGCCAGGGCAACATTGGGTATGGCAGGGGGCTTAAGGGCGCCAGGACCCGCCCACTTCCGCTTTGGGGGCCAGCAACAGTTGCCAGGACAACCCTGGGCATGGCAGGGGGCTTAAGGGCGCCTGGACACGCCCACTTCCGCTTTGGGGGCCAGCAACAGTTGCCAGGACAACCCAGGGCATGGCAGGGGGCTTAAGGGCGCCTGGACCCGCCCACTTCCGCTTTGGGGGCCAGCAACAGTTGCCAGGACAACCCTTGGCATGGCAGGGGGCTTAAGGGCGCCTGGACCCGCCCACTTCCGCTTTGGGGGCCAGCAACAGTTGCCAGGACAACCCTGGGCATGGCAGGGGGCTTAAGGGCGCCTGGACCCGCCCACTTCCGCTTTGGGGGCCAGCAACAGTTGCCAGGACAACCCTGGGCATGGCAGGGGGCTTAAGGGCGCCTGGACCCGCCCACTTCCGCTTTGGGGGCCAGCAACAGTTGCCAGGGCAACCCTGGGCATGGCAGGGGGCTTAAGGGGGCCTGGACCTACCCACTTCCGCTTTGGGGGCCAGCAACAGTTGCCAGGGCAACCCTGGGCATGGCAGGGGGCTTAAGGGCGCCTGGACCCGCCCACTTCCGCTTTGGGGGCCGGCAACCCCGGGCAAGGCAGGGGGCCAGGACCCGCCCACTTCCGCTTTGGGGGCCAGCAACAGTTGCCAGGACAACCCCGGGCATGGCAGGGGGCTTAAGGGCGCCTGGACCCGCCCACTTCCGCTTTGGGGGCCAGCAACAGTTGCCAGGGCAACCCTGGGCATGGCAGGGGGCTTAAGGGGGCCTGGACCCGCCCACTTCCGCTTTGGGGGCCAGCAACAGTTGCCAGGTCAACCCTGGGCAAGGCAGGGGGCTTAAGGGGGCCAAAACCCGCCCACTTCCGCTTTGGGGGTGAGCAACAGTTGCCAGGGCAACCCTGGGCAAGGCAGGGGGCTTAAGGGCGCCAGGACCCCGCCCACTTCCGCTTTGGGGGCCAGCAACAGTTGCCAGGGCAAAGCTGGGCAAGGCAGGGGGCTTAAGGGGGCCAGGACCCGCCCACTTCCGCTTTGGGGGCCAGCAACAGTTTCCAGGGCAACCCTGGGCATGGCAGGGGGCTTAAGGGGGCCAGAACCCGCCCATTTCCGCTTTGGGGGCCAGCAACAGTTGCCAGGGCAACCCTGGGCATGGCAGGGGGCTTAAGGGGGCCTGGACCCTCCCACTTCCGCTTTGGGGGCCAGCAACAGTTGCCAGGGCAACCCTGGGCATGGCAGGGGGCTTAAGGGGGCCTGGACCCGCCCACTTCCGCTTTTGGGGGCCAGCAACAGTTGCCAGGGCAGCCCTGGGCATGGCAGGGGGCTTAAGGGGGCCTGGACCCGCCCACTTCCGCTTTGGGGGCCAGCAACAGTTGCCAGGGCAACCCTGGGCATGGCAGGGGGCTTAAGGGGGCCTGGACCCGCCCACTTCCGCTTTGGGGGCCAGCAACAGTTGCCAGGGCAACCCTGGGCATGGCAGGGGGCTTAAGGGGGCCTGGACCTACCCACTTCCGCTTTGGGGGCCAGCAACAGTTGCCAGGGCAACCCTGGGCATGGCAGGGGGCTTAAGGGCGCCTGGACCCGCCCACTTCCGCTTTGGGGGCCAGCAACAGTTGCCAGGGCAACCCCAGGCAAGGCAGGGGGCCAGGACCCGCCCACTTCCGCGTTGGGGGCCAGCAACAGTTGCCAGGACAACCCCGGGCATGGCAGGGGGCTTAAGGGCGCCTTGACCCGCCCACTTCCGCTTTGGGGGCCAGCAACAGTTGCCAGGGCAACCCTGGGCATGGCAGGGGGCTTAAGATGGCCTGGACCCGCCCACTGCCGCTTTGGGGGCCAGCAACAGTTGCCAGGGTAACCCTGGGCATGGCAGGGGGCTTAAGGGGGTCTGGACCCGCCCACTTCCGCTTTGGGGGCCAGCAACAGTTGCCAGGGCAACCCTGGGCATGGCAGGGGGCTTAAGGGCGCCTGGACCCGCCCACTTCCGCTTTGGGGGCCAGCAACAGTTGCCAGGGCAACCCCGGGCAAGGCAGGGGGCCAGGACCCGCCCACTTCCGCTTTGGGGGCCAGCAACAGTTGCCAGGACAACCCCGGGCATGGCAGGGGGCTTAAGGGCGCCTGGACCCGCCCACTTCCGCTTTGGGGGCCAGCAACAGTTGCCAGGGCAACCCTGGGCATGGCAGGGGGCTTAAGATGGCCTGGACCCGCCCACTTCCGCTTTGGGGGCCAGCAACAGTTGCCAGGGTAACCCTGGGCATGGCAGGGGCTTAAGGGCGCCAGGACCGCCCACTTCCGCTTTGGGGCCAGCAACAGTTGCCAGGGCAACCCTGGGCATGGCAGGGGGCTTAAGGGGGCCTGGACCCGCCCACTTCCGCTTTGGGGGCCAGCAACAGTTGCCAGGGCAACCCTGCGCATGGCAGGGGGCTTAAGGGGGCCTGGACCTACCCACTTCCGCTTTGGGGGCCAGCAACAGTTGCCAGGGCAACCCTGGGCATGGCAGGGGGCTTAAGGGCGCCTGGACCCGCCCACTTCCGCTTTGGGGGCTGGCAACCCCGGGCAAGGCAGGGGGCCAGGACCCGCCCACTTCCGCTTTGGGGGCCAGCAACAGTTGCCAGGACAACCCCGGGCATGGCAGGGGGGCCTTAAGGGCGCCTGGACCCGCCCACTTCCGCTTTGGGGGCCAGCAACAGTTGCCAGGGCAACCCTCGGCATGGCAGGGGGCTTAAGGGGGCCTGGACCCGCCCACTTCCGCTTTGGGGGCCAGCAACAGTTGCCAGGTCAACCCTGGGCAAGGCAGGGGGCTTAAGGGGGCCAAAACCAGCCCACTTCCGCTTTGGGGGTGAGCAACAGTTGCCAGGGCAACCCTGGGCAAGGCAGGGGGCTTAAGGGCGCCAGGACCCGCCCACTTTCGCTTTGGGGGCCAGCAACAGTTGCCAGGGCAAAGCTGGGCAAGGCAGGGGGGCTTAAGGGGGCCAGGACCCGCCCACTTCCGCTTTGGGGGCCAGCAACAGTTTCCAGGGCAACCCTGGGCATGGCAGGGGGCTTAAGGGGGCCAGAACCCGCCCATTTCCGCTTTGGGGGCCAGCAACAGTTGCCAGGGCAACCCTGGGCATGGCAGGGGGCTTAAGGGGGCCTGGACCCGCCCACTTCCGCTTTGGGGGCCAGAAACAGTTGCCAGGGCAACCCTGGGCATGGCAGGGGGCTTTAAGGGTGCCTGGACCCGCCAACTTCCGCTTTGGGGGCCAACAACAGTTGCCAGGGCAACCCTGGGCATGGCAGGGGGCTTAAGGGGGCCTGGACCCGCCCACTTCCGCTTTGGGGGCCAGCAACAGTTGCCAGGGCAACCCTGGGCATGGCAGGGGGCTTAAGGGGGCCTGGACCCGCCCACTTCCGCTTTGGGGGCCCGCAACAGTTGCCAGGGCAACCCTGGGCATTTCAGTGGGCTTAAGGGGGCCTGGACCCGCCCCACTTCCGCTTTGGGGGCCAGCAACAGTTGCCAGGGCAACCCTGGGCATGGCAGGGGGCTTAAGGGGGCCTGGACCCGCCCACTTCCGCTTTGGGGGCCAGCAACAGTTGCCAGGGCAACCCTGGGCATGGCAGGGGCTTAAGGGGGCCTGGACCCGCCCACTTCCGCTTTGGGGCCAGCAACAGTTGCCAGGTCTACCCTGGGCATGGCAGGGGGCTGAAGGGGGCCTGGACCCGCCCACTTCCGCTATGGGGGCAAGCAACAGTTGCCAGGGCAACCCTGGGCATGGCAGGGGGCTTAAGGGGGCCAGGACCCGCCCACTTCCGCTTTGGTGGCCAGCAACAGTTGCCAGGGCAACCCTGGGCAAGGCAGGGGGCTTAAGGGCGCCAGGACCCGCCCACTTCCGCTTTGGGGGCCAGCAACAGTTGCCAGGGCAACCCTGGGCAAGGCAGGGGGCCTTAATGGGGCCAGGACCCGCCCACTTCCGCTTTGGGGGCCAGCAACAGTTGCCAGGGCAACCCTGGGCAAGGCAGGGGCTTAAGGGGGCCAGGACCCGCCCACTTCCGGCTTTGTAGGCCAGCAACAGTTGCAAGGGAAACCCTGTGCATGGCAGGGGGCTTAAGGGGGCCTGGACCCGCCCACTTCCGCTTTGGGGGCCAGCAACAGATGCCAGGGCAACATTGGGTATGGCAGGGGGCTTAAGGGCGCCTGGACCCGCCCTTTAAGGGCGCCAGGACCCGCCCACTTCCGCTTTGTAGGCCAGCAACAGTTGCAAGGGCAACCCTGTGCATGGCAGGGGGCTTAAGGGGGCCTGGACCCGCCCACTTCCGCTTTGGGGGCCAGCAACAGTTGCCAGGACAACCCTGGGCATGGCAGGGGGCTTAAGGGCGCCTGGACCCGCCTTAAGGGCGCCAGGACCCGCCCACTTCCGCTTTGGGGGCCAGCAACAGTTGCCAGGGCAACCCTCGGCATGGCAGGGGGCTTAAGGGGGCCTGGACCCGCCCACTTCCGCTTTGGGGGCCAGCAACAGTTGCCAGGTCAACCCTGGGCAAGGCAGGGGGCTTAAGGGGGCCAAAACCCGCCCACTTCCGCTTTGGGGGTGAGCAACAGTTGCCAGGGCAACTCTGGGCAAGGCAGGGGGCTTAAGGGCGCCAGGACCCGCCCACTTTCGCTTTGGGGGCCAGCAACAGTTGCCAGGGCAACCCTGGGGCATGGCAGGGGGCTTAAGGGGGCCTGGACCCGCCCACTTCCGCTTTGGGGGCCCGCAACAGTTGCCAGGGCAACCCTGGGCATGGCAGGGGGCTTAAGGGGGCCTGGACCCGCCCACTTCCGCTTTGGGGGCCAGCAACAGTTGCCAGGGCAACCCTGGGCATGGCAGGGGGCTTAAGGGCGCCTGGACCCGCCCTTAAGGGCGCCAGGACCCGCCCACTTCCGCTTTGGGGGCCAGCAACAGTTGCCAGGGCATCCCTCGGCATGGCAGGGGGCTTAAGGGGGCCTGGACCCGCCCACTTCCGCTTTGGGGGCCAGCAACAGTTGCCAGGTCAACCCTGGGCAAGGCAGGGGGCTTAAGGGGCCAAAACCCGCCCACTTCCGCTTTGGGGGTGAGCAACAGTTGCCAGGGCAACCCTGGGCAAGGCAGGGGGCTTAAGGGCGCCAGGACCCGCCCACTTTCGCTTTGGGGGCCAGCAACAGTTGCCAGGGCAACCCTGGGCATGGCAGGGGGCTTAAGGGGGCCTGGACCCGCCCACTTCCGCTTTGGGGGCCCGCAACAGTTGCCAGGGCAACCCTGGGCATGGCAGGGGGCTTAAGGGGGCCTGGACCCGCCCACTTCCGCTTTGGGGGCCAGCAACAGTTGCCAGGGCAACCCTGGGCATGGCAGGGGGCTTAAGGGGGCCAGGACCCACCCACTTCCGCTTTGGGGGCCAGCAACAGTTGCCAGGGCAACCCTGGGCAAGGCAGGGGGCTTAAGGGCGCCAGGACCCGCCCACTTTCGCTTTGGGGGCCAGCAACAGTTGCCAGGGCAACCCTGGGCATGGCAGGGGCTTAAGGGGGCCTGGACCCGCCCACTTCCGCTTTGGGGGCCCGCAACAGTTGCCAGGGCAACCCTGGGCATGGCAGGGGGCTTAAGGGGGCCTGGACCCGCCCACTTCCGCTTTGGGGGCCAGCAACAGTTGCCAGGGCAACCCTGGGCATGGCAGGGGGCTTAAGGGGGCCTGGACCCGCCCACTTCCGCTTTGGGGGCCAGCAACAGTTGCCAGGGCAACCCTGGGCATGGCAGGGGGCTTAAGGGGGCCTGGACCCGCCCACTTCCGCTTTGGGGCCAGCAACAGTTGCCAGGTCTACCCTGGGCATGGCAGGGGGCTGAAGGGGGCCTGGACCCGCCCACTTCCGCTATGGGGGCAAGCAACAGTTGCCAGGGCAACCCTGGGCATGGCAGGGGCTTAAGGGGGCCAGGACCCGCCCACTTCCGCTTTGGGGGCCAGCAACAGTTGCCAGGGCAACCCTGGGCAAGGCAGGGGGCTTAAGGGCGCCAGGACCCGCCCACTTCCGCTTTGGGGGCCAGCAACAGTTGCCAGGGCAACCCTGGGCAAGGCAGGGGGCTTAATGGGGCCAGGACCCGCCCACTTTCGCTTTGGGGGCCAGCAACAGTTGCCAGGGCAACCCTGGGCAAGGCAGGGGCTTAAGGGGGCCAGGACCCGCCCACTTCCGCTTTGTAGGCCAGCAACAGTTGCAAGGGCAACCCTGTGCATGGCAGGGGGCTTAAGGGGGCCTGGACCCGCCCACTTCCGCTTTGGGGGCCAGCAACAGATGCCAGGGCAACATTGGGTATGGCAGGGGGCTTAAGGGCGCCTGGACCCGCCCTTAAGGGCGCCAGGACCCGCCCACTTCCGCTTTGTAGGCCAGCAACAGTTGCAAGGGCAACCCTGTGCATGGCAGGGGGCTTAAGGGGGCCTGGACCCGCCCACTTCCGCTTTGGGGGCCAGCAACAGTTGCCAGGACAACCCTGGGCATGGCAGGGGGCTTAAGGGCGCCTGGACCCGCCCTTAAGGGCGCCAGGACCCGCCCACTTCCGCTTTGGGGGCCAGCAACAGTTGCCAGGGCAACCCTGGGCATGGCAGGGGGCTTAAGGGGGCCAGGACCCGCCCACTTCCGCTTTGGGGGCCAGCAACAGTTGCCAGGGCAACCCTGGGCATGGCAGGGGGCTTAAGGGGGCCTGGACCCGCCCACTTCCGCTTTGGGGGCCAGCAACAGTTGCCAGGGCAACCCTGGGCATGGCAGGGGGCTTAAGGGGGCCTGGAACCGCCCACTTCCGCTATGGGGGACAGCAACAGTTGCCAGGGCAACCCTGGGCATGGCAGGGGGCTTAAGGCGGCCTGGACCCACCCACTTCCGCTTTGGGGGCCAGCAACAGTTGCCAGAGCAACCCTGGGCATGGCAGGGGGCTTAAGGGCGCCTGGACCCGCCCACTTCCGCTTTGGGGGCCAGCAACAGTTGCCAGGGCAACCCTGGGCATGGCAGGGGGCTTAAGGGCGCCTGGACACGCCCACTTCCGCTTTGGGGCCAGCAACAGTTGCCAGGGCAACCCTGGGCAAGGCAGGGGGCTTAAGGGGGCCAGGACCCGCCCACTTCCACTTTGGGGGCCAGCAACAGTTGCCAGGGCAACCCTGGGCAAGGCAGGGGGCTTAAGGGCGCCAGGACCCGCCCACTTCCGCTTTGGGGGCTGAAGGGTTAATCAGCCATCTTGTTTCTATTGAGGGGTTAATCAGCCATCTTGTTTCTCTGTGTCTATCCCTGCTGATTTCAAGGTGGTTATATCCTGGCTCTTTTCCAGTACTCGCTGCTATCATAAACTTTGTTACTTTCCTTAGACACTGTACATTCTGTGCTTTCTCATAACTAATGAATACTACACAAAGGCGATGTATAAGCCACCCCACAAAGACACTGCTATTTCCCTACCTCTGCACCAAATATTAACCAATCATGTAATTGAACCAACGTCGTTTGTTGTGTATAAATATGTTGTTTTCGTCATCATTAAATCAGAGTTCAACCTTGTATCTGTGGTCATCGTTACTGGTCATATCATATGAGGTTACACTCTCACGGAGCTCTAAGGGGTCTTCACACTGAGGTCAAATAAGGTAATTAATATATGAGGAAATCGATACATCGGCGCATGATCGATTTCCCAACAGAGCTGGGGGCTCGGCCACCGGGATGCGAGGTTCATTCCTACACAGATGTCATAAAGATTTTACAGTCTGCCTGAATCTGTTGTGAGGTTACGGACATACTCGATCCTGAACCTGTGACACCATGCCTGGGGTATGTTGAATGTCTTATATAGAAGTTAGAGTCTTCTATCATAGAAGTTAAAGTCTTCTATTTTTGTGCACATAACCTGATCTGGGATCAGATGCCGTACTTGGAGTACGAAGGAGACCTGGGGTCTTTAGTCTATTTTTGTGCACATAACCTGATCTGGGATCAGATGCCGTACTTGGAGTACGAAGGAGACCTGGGGTCTTTAGTCTAAATAGTACCTCACTTTGAACGCCCATTCTTTATTGGCCAATTGTCTTTATTGTATTGTCTTAAAGTATAAGTTTTTCTTTCATTCAATATCCCTGTGTGATTGGTGAGTATACACACTCGTGATATCTGTATTTCCTTGTAAACCGTGCGGCTGGTAAGTTCACGCACAATAACTTCACCATTTGTCTAATCTGACTACTGTATGCCAATAGACTTGCGGACTTTATGCTCTCCTTCTCGGAGTAACGCAATGTGAGGCTTCACATACAGTTCTCAGCAACAAAACCACTGGACTCTATCCACTGTCACGTAGACAGTCTGTGGTTTCCACTAACAAAATCATTATACATTTAAAAAATTTTATGAGATGTCTAAAGTGAATACATAATTCTAAAAGTGAACAGACAAAGACTAACTCTCGCAGATTGCCGCTATAGGTGTACCTGCCTTTCTGTGACAACGCCCCTAGTCTGTAAACTTTGAATTTTTCACGCTCTCATATTATAGTCATATATGTCACATCCTAGAACACCACAAATAGGAACTTGTTTAGATTGCCAGTGTAGTATAGTACTCTGGTACCATAACCCTGAAAGAGACGATAGTATCTGCCAATAGTGAACTTATAAGGTTCAAATCTACACTCACGTCCCTGTCTAACGGTACTGTTGTAGAGGCAGTCCTTGTATTAGGCTGCCATCTGCGCACAGACGTTATTAAAAAATACATTGATACACAATCATACCCCGACATGGGTGGAAATAATAGTAAGAATAAAACAGTCTATCCACCCCCATTACCTAGTGAAATATGTAAGGAATATGTTGCCCACAAATTATTACCTTGTTAATCCATGAGGTGGACAATATAATAGATGGGACTGGAATCAAGTCCCCAGTATTAATACCCCGATCCCTGCAATATAGTAAACAGCTGCAGACTATCCCCTTAACAAAGCACAGGAGATAACTGACATGTGGAATGAAATCACCGTACACCAGTTCAGCTTTGAAAGATCTATTTTCTGTTGAGCTCCCAGGGTGTACGGCGGATTCCTGCTAGGCTTCTGTGTCTTTGCTGGAAGAGGGGGGTTTGAGGGGGAAGCTGCAGTATTGGTCTCTCTCTCCCTAACACTGAACATCGCTGCCTATTGCAGTTTCATGTAAACAGAAACAGTGACAAATTTCTGGAAAAGATTCAAGAAGTGTTGAACCAAGGAAGCAGGTCTGCCGCTTCTGCATAATGATAATTTACTTGTTTCTACTTTCATTAATAATCTGCTGCCGGACCTCTGATACAGTAAAGGATTTTGAAAAACATTTGTGTGGAGGGGAAGCAGCAGGTTGTTTTGAAGTTAAAAGAAACACTGTCACACCATCACATACCCCGTTCACACGCTTCCAAAATCAAAACAATCCTAGGAGACAGAATAAACCATTCCGTCCTCCTAGAGACAGACTACCTCAGAGGGCTCCTGCGGGACCCCCACCCAACAGGCAGACAAGCTGCTATAATTATAAAAGGGATAGCCATTGGGCTAGAGACTGTCCGTTCCCTTCAAACAAACCCCGACAGGTCAGTAACCCCATACAGCCCAGTCAACCCAGACCAAGAGACAACCCCAGATTTCAGACTGACTGGCAGGGACTGACCTTAAAGGGCCATGACATAGGAAAACATGAATTTACTGTAATACCTGACTGCCCAATCAATTTGTTAGGCAGAGATCTTCTCTCTGTGCTAGAAATCATAATTAGTCCATCAGAAGCAGGAAAGGGAATTGATGTTTCATCACCACACTTGCTCATGACTGACAGTTCTGACCCAAACACAGAATTAGACACTGTAAATCCTCAGATATGGTCAACAGGACCTCAGATAATAAACTAATTAATTGTTCTGTAGATAGTACCAGATGTAAACTCACTCATCTCAGCAATCCCTGCAAACGCAACCCACTTTAGTGTCATAGACTTGAAAAATGCATTTTTTTAGCATTCCTATAGACACAGAGACCCAATTACTCTTTGCTTTTTCATTTGAAGGTAAACAATTAACCTGGTGTCGTTTACCCCAAGGCTATATTGACTCTCCAGTGGTCTATAGCATAGTCCTCCAAGCCACATTGGCTCCCTGGCACCCCCCCCATGGTTCTGTCCTGCTACAGTATGCAGATGATCTGCTTCTCTGTAGTACCACCGAGGAGGCCAGCCGGTTAGATGTTATCAGAATGTGGACACAAGGTGTCAAAAGCTAAACTGCAATGGTGTAAAACAAATGTCAATTACCTGGGTTTTGTACTCTCTGAGGGAGAAAGGAAAATCAGTCCACAACGCATACAGTCTGTATTGGGCCTGGTCACCCCAACTACCCAGAAGGATATGCTGTCTTTCTTGGGTATGGTAAATTACTGCAGACAGTGGATTTCTGATTGTTCCTATTATGATAATATCTTGAGACAATGCACACTCAAAGACAAACCCAAGGTTATAGAATGGTCTAATGTAATGTTTTCTGCATTTGCAAAGTTGAGAGAAATGTTAGTAAAGAGTCCCGCGCTTGGCCTCCCGGATTATCTGTTAACATTCCATTTGTTTGCAAGGGACACCTGTACAACCATGGCAGGCGTGCTCACCCAACTTCATGGAGGCAAAATGCGCCCTGTCGCATTCTTTTCAAAAGTAATGCCTGTCACTGTGCAAGGAATGCCGGCTTGTCTTCGAGCCCTGGCTGCCTGTGCAATGGTTGTTGAGATGTCTACCACACTGACACTAGGACACCCTACTGTGTTACATACCACACATAATGTCCTCTCCATCCTCAAAGGTCTACACACACAACACATGTCTGCCCAAAGACTTAGTGGTTATGAAGTACTCCTACTTAGTAACCCTTCTCTCACCATTAAGTATGCAACAAACTCTGAAGGTCCGGTCCCCGTACTCAATGCCCTTTTAGGATTAAGAGGCCCTGACGACGAGACACCTCCTCAACACGATTGTGCATTAACTATTGACTCAGAAACTTCACCCAGACATGACATGTCGACTGTGCCTATCCCCGATGCCGACATAATATTTGTTGACGGCTCCTGTAGCCGTCCCAATGACAACACGTACCAGGCAGGATATGCAGTGGTTAAACTTCCAAACACCACCCTTGAAGCAAAGACAGTCCCCTTACAGTCAGCACAAGCTGCAGAACTCATTGCACTCACTCGAGCTTGTCACATTTACAAAGACAAACCTGTCACAATTTACACAGACTCCAAATACGCTTACGGAGTTGTTCATGATCATGGTATGATCTGGCAACGCCGAGGCTTCACTGGCGCTGATGGGAAAGGCATATCACATGCGCAACTCATCACAGATCTCTTACACGCAATTACATTACCATCTCAAATTGCCATCCTTCATTGTAAAGCACACACTGGAGGAAAGGATGACATCAGCAAAGGCAACGCTCTCGCTGATACCGCTGCTAAACGTGCTGCCACTACAGCAACATATAACCTCACTCTTGCTGTCATCTCGCCTCCTTCGCTAGATGATACATACCTACTGACAGAATTACAGGCTGCTGCCTCTAATTCAGATCTATCAGATTGAACATATCCAATATTGCAGAAGAATCCACGGACTGGATTAATCTGCAAAGAGGGGAAACCATGTATACCCCAAACCAGTGCATCATTGTTCATAGTACATTACCACGGAGTAGGACACCATAGTATAGTAACAACTACTTTACTCCTCTCCAATGATTTCTACATTACTAATGCCAAAGAACTTGTAAAACAGTACATCAGTAGACAACCCAAACAACCCAAATAAAGCAAGACACCAACATCTAGAATACCCAACCACACCATTCACACATCTTCAAATAGATTTTACACATATCAATAATGCAGGAAGCTTATCCCACTAAATCAGAAGATGCAAAAACAGTAGCCCGCATACTCACGCGAGAGATCATTCCGCGCTGAGGATGCCCGCTCCGAATCAATAGCGATAAAGGTTCAGCCTTCACAGCCAAAGTCACAGCAGAACTAGTCAAAGCACTGCAAATAGAATGGAAGTTTCACATTCCATATCACCCACAGAGAATGACTCCACAAAAGACTCTAGGTTACTCCCCCTTTGAAGTACTGATGGGCAGACCTTTCCCCACTCCCTGGGCAAAGAACCCTTTAGTTACCACAGAAGGAGACTTAGAAATAATAAGAGAAGAGTATGTCAGATCCCTAATACAGAAACTTAATGAAGTTGAACAAAATGTTATCTTTAAGAATCCTTCTCATCCACAGATACCCACTCACCCATTCAGGGTTGGAGACAAGGTCGTAGTGAAAGTGTTGCCGAGAAACAAGCACCCCGGAGACTTCACCTACGGACCAGAGACAGAAGTGGTCGCAGTCACCAGGACGGCTGTCCTCACCGACGAAGGACCAACGTGGATCCATGCATCCAGAGTGAAGAAAATTCCACCTCCACCACACGTCAACACAGAGGTCGACACCGATCCCGAGACTGACACAGACGGGACGAGAGAGGTAATAACGGGGGCCAGTGGCTCTGACCTCCAACCTGGAGAAGACCTGCCGGCTGGAGGTGACGAGGAATCAGGGGTACAACATTCTGAAGCCAAGGACGACGCTACAGGATATGACTCCCCCCACCTTAGCCCTAGTGATTTTATTCGGGCTTGTTCTTTATAACTGTTTTGCTGAAGTTGATATTACTCAAAATGATGGACGCTTTACCTTCTGGTATAATTCTTCTAGCACGACTGTCGCTACTTTTATATTTTCTTATTGTGATATTGTATCTTGTTCAAACAATCAAGGCAGGAATCGAGGAGAACCACCGCTACCATGGCTGTGTAACATCCACCACACACCACACGCTGTAAGTCACGTATATATCTGTATCACTAGTACTTACTGGGGAGATTCTTGCAACTCATGGGGGGCTGTTGGGTGGAACACTAGAGCAGATACTACTGTCTTTGAGAGCAGCCAAGACTGGGGATATTGCCCCGATGTTGGCATCCATAAATGGTCCAATGGTCGATCCTTACTAACCCGTATGTCCCTACGAAAAAAGGGTACTTGCAATAGCCAATTTATCATTAACCTAGAAAACCCAGCCCCCGGCGATGCCGGACTATATGTCATGGGTAAATATCAATCAGGAGAAAGCGGGGGCCCAAGGGGAAGATTCCATTTAAAAGACATGTATGATAACCCAGAATACACCGCCCTCAAAACCACTGTAAAACCTAAAACACCATCATCATTCTTTAAACCACATGTCACTACTTTTAATGAAATGTTAGCCATTAACAACCCCACTTACGAAGACACTATATCCATAGAAACTGGATTATCTGACGTAAATTATTGGCTAGAATGGATGAAATATAATGCACGTAAAGTTAATCAAACTGATTGTTATGTGTGTGGAAAATCCAGACCCCACTTGGGTACGGTGCCCATACACATACCTTCAGACCAAGATAAATGTTTCTTTAGCCTGTATACTGATACTATTGTAGAAGAAACTAAATGTGAACAATGGAAGAAAGAATATCCCATAATGGTAAAGAATACCAATCCTGGTAGTACCATAACCATTTATCCTGGTAATTATACATGTTATTACTCAAACAGCACTGCACAAAACACTGTAGATCTGAAATTGTTTCCTGATGGGTATTGTGCTGAACGAAGACATATCAGTGTACCCACCATGAAAAAATCATTAGGAGACATTTATTTTATTTGTGGAGACATGAGACTCAGGACAAAGCTGGACAATCCTTGGAAAGGAGAGTGTGCCCTGGCAAAGATCATTATGCCCATACACATTCTCCCAGCCGATTTGTCTGAGCCTCCTCCCACAAATAAACCTACCACAAACTCCAGAAACAAAAGAGAAGCTCCAAAGGAAAGCTTCGATCCACACATATACATAGACACTATTGGTGTTCCCCGGGGAGTTCCTAAAGAATTTAAGGCTCGTGATGAGGTCGCTGCCGGCTTCGAGTCCCTGCTTCCCCAGGTAACCATCAATAAAAATGTGAACTGGATAAATTACATATATTATAATCAACAGCGTTTCGTTAATGATACTAGGGACGCTTTGAAAGGTATTGCTGAACAGTTGGAAGCTACATCACAAATGACATTTCAGAATCGTATGGCTTTAGATATGATGCTTGCCGAGAAAGGAGGAACCTGCGTGTACATAGGTAAGGTTGATGGATGCTGTACTTATATCCCAGACAACACAGGTCCTAATGGGAAAACTACCCTAGCTATTAAACATCTAGAAGATTTATCCATCGAACTCAAGAAGAACTCAGGTGTCACGGACCCCTGGAGTAGCTGGTTTGGATGGTTAAATGATTGGAAACACGCACTAACACAAATAGGCATGTTTATTCTCATTATAATTATTGTACTTATGATAGTAGGATATTGTGTCTTTCCCATATGTAAGAAGATTGGTTCCAAGTACCTGGATAATGTAACACCTGCTATGTACACTGATCTCGGCAAAAGCCTTCCCTCACCAGAAGATTATAGTGAATATGTTAAAATCCATCGTACCAAACAAGATGCCATCTACAAGAATCAAATTGTCTAAAAAGGACATTGATTCTAAGAGGGGATTGAAGGGTTAATCAGCCATCTTGTTTCTATTGAGGGGTTAATCAGCCATCTTGTTTCTCTGTGTCTATCCCTGCTGATTTCAAGGTGGTTATATCCTGGCTCTTTTCCAGTACTCGCTGCTATCATAAACTTTGTTACTTTCCTTAGACACTGTACATTCTGTGCTTTCTCATAACTAATGAATACTACACAAAGGCGATGTATAAGCCACCCCACAAAGACACTGCTATTTCCCTACCTCTGCACCAAATATTAACCAATCATGTAATTGAACCAACGTCGTTTGTTGTGTATAAATATGTTGTTTTCGTCATCATTAAATCAGAGTTCAACCTTGTATCTGTGGTCATCGTTACTGGTCATATCATATGAGGTTACACTCTCACGGAGCTCTAAGGGGTCTTCACACTGAGGTCAAATAAGGTAATTAATATATGAGGAAATCGATACATCGGCGCATGATCGATTTCCCAACAGGGGCCAGCAGCAGTTGCCAGGGCAACCCTGGGCAAGGCAGGGGGCCTGAGTGGGTCCAGGACCCGCCCACTTCCGCTTTGGGGGGCAGCAACAGTTGCCAGGGCAACCCTGGGCATGGCAGGGGGCTTAAGGGGGCCAGGACCCGCCCACTTCCACTTTGGGGGCCAGCAACAGTTGCCAGGGCAATCCTGGGCATGGCAGGGGGCTTAAGGGCGCCAGGACCCGCCCACTTCCGCTTTGGAGGCCAGCAACAGATGCCAGGGCAACCCTGGGCAAGGCAGGGGGCTTAAGGGGGCCAGGACCCGCCCACTTCCGCTTTGGGGGCCAGCAACAGTTGCCAGGGCAACCTTGGGCATGGCAGGGGGCTTAAGGGGGCCTGTACCCGCCCACTTCCGCTTTGGGGGCCAGCAACAGTTGCCAGGGCAACCCTGGGCATGGCAGGGGGCTTAAGGGGGCCTGGACCCTCCCACTTCCGCTTTGGGGGCCAGCAACAGTTGCCAGGGCAACCCTGGGCATGGCAGGGGGCTTAAGGGGGCCTGGACCCGCCCACTTCCGCTTTGGGGGCCAGAAACAGTTGCCAGGGCAGCCCTGGGCATGGCAGGGGGCTTAAGGGGGCCAGGACCCGCCCACTTCCGCTTTGTGGGCCAGTAACAGTTGCCAGGGCAACCCTGTGCATGGCAGGGGGCTTAAGGGGGCCTGGACCCGCCAAATTCCGCTTTGGGGGCCAGCAACAGTTGCCAGGGCAACCCTGGGCAAGGCAGGGGTTTAAGAGGGCCTGGACCCGCCCACTTCCGCTTTGGGGGCCAGCAACAGTTGCCAGGGCAACCATGGGCATGGCAGGGGGCTTAAGGGGGCCTGGACCCGCCCACTTCCGCTTTGGGGGCCAGCAACAGTGTCCAGGGCAACCCTGGGCATGGCAGGGGGCTTAAGGGGGCCAGGACCTGCCCACTTCCGCTTTGGGGGCCAGCAACAGTTGCCAGGGCAACCCTGGGCATGGCAGGGGGCTTAAGGGGGCCAGGACCCGCCCACTTCCGCTTTGGGGGCCAGCAACAGATGCCAGGGCAACATTGGGTATGGCAGGGGGCTTAAGGGCGCCAGGACCCGCCCACTTCCGCTTTGGGGGCCAGCAACAGTTGCCAGGACAACCCTGGGCATGGCAGGGGGCTTAAGGGCGCCTGGACACGCCCACTTCCGCTTTGGGGGCCAGCAACAGTTGCCAGGACAACCCAGGGCATGGCAGGGGGCTTAAGGGCGCCTGGACCCGCCCACTTCCGCTTTGGGGGCCAGCAACAGTTGCCAGGACAACCCTTGGCATGGCAGGGGGCTTAAGGTCGCCTGGACCCGCCCACTTCCGCTTTGGGGGCCAGCAACAGTTGCCAGGACAACCCTGGGCATGGCAGGGGGCTTAAGGGCGCCTGGACCCGCCCACTTCCGCTTTGGGGGCCAGCAACAGTTGCCAGGACAACCCTGGGCATGGCAGGGGGCTTAAGGGCGCCTGGACCCGCCCACTTCCGCTTTGGGGGCCAGCAACAGTTGCCAGGGCAACCCTGGGCATGGCAGGGGGCTTAAGGGGGCCTGGACCTACCCACTTCCGCTTTGGGGGCCAGCAACAGTTGCCAGGGCAACCCTGGGCATGGCAGGGGGCTTAAGGGCGCCTGGACCCGCCCACTTCCGCTTTGGGGGCCGGCAACCCCGGGCAAGGCAGGGGGCCAGGACCCGCCCACTTCCGCTTTGGGGGCCAGCAACAGTTGCCAGGACAACCCCGGGCATGGCAGGGGGCTTAAGGGCGCCTGGACCCGCCCACTTCCGCTTTGGGGGCCAGCAACAGTTGCCAGGGCAACCCTGGGCATGGCAGGGGGCTTAAGGGGGCCTGGACCCGCCCACTTCCGCTTTGGGGGCCAGCAACAGTTGCCAGGTCAACCCTGGGCAAGGCAGGGGGCTTAAGGGGGCCAAAACCCGCCCACTTCCGCTTTGGGGGTGAGCAACAGTTGCCAGGGCAACCCTGGGCAAGGCAGGGGGCTTAAGGGCGCCAGGACCCGCCCACTTCCGCTTTGGGGGCCAGCAACAGTTGCCAGGGCAAAGCTGGGCAAGGCAGGGGGCTTAAGGGGGCCAGGACCCGCCCACTTCCGCTTTGGGGGCCAGCAACAGTTTCCAGGGCAACCCTGGGCATGGCAGGGGGCTTAAGGGGGCCAGAACCCGCCCATTTCCGCTTTGGGGGCCAGCAACAGTTGCCAGGGCAACCCTGGGAATGGCAGGGGGCTTAAGGGGGCCTGGACCCTCCCACTTCCGCTTTGGGGGCCAGCAACAGTTGCCAGGGCAACCCTGGGCATGGCAGGGGGCTTAAGGGGGCCTGGACCCGCCCACTTCCGCTTTGGGGGCCAGCAACAGTTGCCAGGGCAGCCCTGGGCATGGCAGGGGGCTTAAGGGGGCCAGGACCCGCCCACTTCCGCTTTGTGGGCCAGTAACAGTTGCCAGGGCAACCCTGTGCATGGCAGGGGGCTTAAGGGGGCCTGGACCCGCCAAATTCCGCTTTGGGGGCCAGCAACAGTTGCCAGGGCAACCCTGGGCAAGGCAGGGGTTTAAGGGGGCCTGGACCCGCCCACTTCCGCTTTGGGGGCCAGCAACAGTTGCCAGGGCAACCCTGGGCATGGCAGGGGGCTTAAGGGGGCCTGGACCCGCCCACTTCCGCTTTGGGGGCCAGCAACAGTGTCCAGGGCAACCCTGGGCATGGCAGGGGGCTTAAGGGCGCCTGGACCCGCCCACTTCCGCTTTGGGGGCCAGCAACAGTTGCCAGGGCAACCCTGGGCATGGCAGGGGGCTTAAGGGGGCCAGGACCCGCCCACTTCCGCTTTGGGGGCCAGCAACAGATGCCAGGGCAACATTGGGTATGGCAGGGGGCTTAAGGGCGCCAGGACCCGCCCACTTCCGCTTTGGGGGCCAGCAACAGTTGCCAGGACAACCCTGGGCATGGCAGGGGGCTTAAGGGCGCCTGGACACGCCCACTTCCGCTTTGGGGGCCAGCAACAGTTGCCAGGACAACCCAGGGCATGGCAGGGGGCTTAAGGGCGCCTGGACCCGCCCACTTCCGCTTTGGGGGCCAGCAACAGTTGCCAGGACAACCCTGGGCATGGCAGGGGGCTTAAGGGCGCCTGGACACGCCAACTTCCGCTTTGGGGGCCAGCAACAGTTGCCAGGACAACCCTGGGCATGGCAGGGGGCTTAAGGGCGCCTGGACCCGCCCACTTCCGCTTTGGGGGCCAGCAACAGTTGCCAGGACAACCCCGGGCATGGCAGGGGGCTTAAGGGCGCCTGGACCCGCCCACTTCCGCTTTGGGGGCCAGCAACAGTTGCCAGGACAACCCAGGGCATGGCAGGGGGCTTAAGGGCGCCTGGACCCGCCCACTTCCGCTTTGGGGGCCAGCAACAGTTGCCAGGACAACCCTGGGCATGGCAGGGGGCTTAAGGGCGCCAGGACCCGCCCACTTCCGCTTTGGGGGCCAGCAACAGTTGCCAGGGCAACCCTGGGCATGGCAGGGGGCTTAAGGGGGCCAGGACCCGCCCACTTCCGCTTTGGGGGCCAGCAACAGATGCCAGGGCAACATTGGGTATGGCAGGGGGCTTAAGGGCGCCAGGACCCGCCCACTTCCGCTTTGGGGGCCAGCAACAGTTGCCAGGACAACCCTGGGCATGGCAGGGGGCTTAAGGGCGCCTGGACACGCCCACTTCCGCTTTGGGGGCCAGCAACAGTTGCCAGGACAACCCAGGGCATGGCAGGGGGCTTAAGGGCGCCTGGACCCGCCCACTTCCGCTTTGGGGGCCAGCAACAGTTGCCAGGACAACCCTGGGCATGGCAGGGGGCTTAAGGGCGCCTGGACCCGCCCACTTCCGCTTTGGGGGCCAGCAACAGTTGCCAGGACAACCCTGGGCATGGCAGGGGGCTTAAGGGCGCCTGGACCCGCCCACTTCCGCTTTGGGGGCCAGCAACAGTTGCCAGGACAACCCTGGGCATGGCAGGGGGCTTAAGGGCGCCTGGACCCGCCCACTTCCGCTTTGGGGGCCAGCAACAGTTGCCAGGGCAACCCTGGGCATGGCAGGGGGCTTAAGGGGGCCTGGACCCGCCCACTTCCGCTTTGGGGGCCAGCAACAGTTGCCAGGGCAGCCCTGGGCATGGCAGGGGGCTTAAGGGGGCCTGGACCCGCCCACTTCCGCTTTGGGGGCCAGCAACAGTTGCCAGGGCAACCCTGGGCATGGCAGGGGGCTTAAGGGGGCCTGGACCCGCCCACTTCCGCTTTGGGGGCCAGCAACAGTTGCCAGGGCAACCCTGGGCATGGCAGGGGGCTTAAGGGGGCCTGGACCTACCCACTTCCGCTTTGGGGGCCAGCAACAGTTGCCAGGGCAACCCTGGGCATGGCAGGGGGCTTAAGGGCGCCTGGACCCGCCCACTTCCGCTTTGGGGGCCAGCAACAGTTGCCAGGGCAACCCCGGGCAAGGCAGGGGGCCAGGACCCGCCTACTTCCACGTTGGGGGCCAGCAACAGTTGCCAGGACAACCCCGGGCATGGCAGGGGGCTTAAGGGCGCCTTGACCCGCCCACTTCCGCTTTGGGGGCCAGCAACAGTTGCCAGGGCAACCCTGGGCATGGCAGGGGGCTTAAGATGGCCTGGACCCGCCCACTGCCGCTTTGGGGGCCAGCAACAGTTGCCAGGGTAACCCTGGGCATGGCAGGGGGCTTAAGGGGGTCTGGACCCGCCCACTTCCGCTTTGGGGGCCAGCAACAGTTGCCAGGGCAACCCTGGGCATGGCAGGGGGCTTAAGGGCGCCTGGACCCGCCCACTTCCGCTTTGGGGGCCAGCAACAGTTGCCAGGGCAACCCCGGGCAAGGCAGGGGGCCAGGACCCGCCCACTTCCGCTTTGGGGGCCAGCAACAGTTGCCAGGACAACCCCGGGCATGGCAGGGGGCTTAAGGGCGCCTGGACCCGCCCACTTCCGCTTTGGGGGCCAGCAACAGTTGCCAGGGCAACCCTGGGCATGGCAGGGGGCTTAAGATGGCCTGGACCCGCCCACTTCCGCTTTGGGGGCCAGCAACAGTTGCCAGGGCAACCCTGGGCATGGCAGGGGGCTTAAGGGCGCCTGGACCCGCCCACTTCCGCTTTGGGGGCCGGCAACCCCGGGCAAGGCAGGGGGCCAGGACCCGCCCACTTCCGCTTTGGGGGCCAGCAACAGTTGCCAGGACAACCCCGGGCATGGCAGGGGGCTTAAGGGCGCCTGGACCCGCCCACTTCCGCTTTGGGGGCCAGCAACAGTTGCCAGGGCAACCCTCGGCATGGCAGGGGGCTTAAGGGGGCCTGGACCCGCCCACTTCCGCTTTGGGGGCCAGCAACAGTTGCCAGGTCAACCCTGGGCAAGGCAGGGGGCTTAAGGGGGCCAAAACCAGCCCACTTCCGCTTTGGGGGTGAGCAACAGTTGCCAGGGCAACCCTGGGCAAGGCAGGGGGCTTAAGGGCGCCAGGACCCGCCCACTTTCGCTTTGGGGGCCAGCAACAGTTGCCAGGGCAAAGCTGGGCAAGGCAGGGGGCTTAAGGGGGCCAGGACCCGCCCACTTCCGCTTTGGGGGCCAGCAACAGTTTCCAGGGCAACCCTGGGCATGGCAGGGGGCTTAAGGGGGCCAGAACCCGCCCATTTCCGCTTTGGGGGCCAGCAACAGTTGCCAGGGCAACCCTGGGCATGGCAGGGGGCTTAAGGGGGCCTGGACCCGCCCACTTCCGCTTTGGGGGCCAGAAACAGTTGCCAGGGCAACCCTGGGCATGGCAGGGGGCTTAAGGGCGCCTGGACCCGCCAACTTCCGCTTTGGGGGCCAACAACAGTTGCCAGGGCAACCCTGGGCATGGCAGGGGGCTTAAGGGGGCCTGGACCCGCCCACTTCCGCTTTGGGGGCCAGCAACAGTTGCCAGGGCAACCCTGGGCATGGCAGGGGGCTTAAGGGGGCCTGGACCCGCCCACTTCCGCTTTGGGGGCCCGCAACAGTTGCCAGGGCAACCCTGGGCATGGCAGGGGGCTTAAGGGGGCCTGGACCCGCCCACTTCCGCTTTGGGGGCCAGCAACAGTTGCCAGGGCAACCCTGGGCATGGCAGGGGGCTTAAGGGGGCCTGGACCCGCCCACTTCCGCTTTGGGGGCCAGCAACAGTTGCCAGGGCAACCCTGGGCATGGCAGGGGGCTTAAGGGGGCCTGGACCCGCCCACTTCCGCTTTGGGGGCCAGCAACAGTTGCCAGGTCTACCCTGGGCATGGCAGGGGGCTGAAGGGGGCCTGGACCCGCCCACTTCCGCTATGGGGGCAAGCAACAGTTGCCAGGGCAACCCTGGGCATGGCAGGGGGCTTAAGGGGGCCAGGACCCGCCCACTTCCGCTTTGGGGGCCAGCAACAGTTGCCAGGGCAACCCTGGGCAAGGCAGGGGGCTTAAGGGCGCCAGGACCCGCCCACTTCCGCTTTGGGGGCCAGCAACAGTTGCCAGGGCAACCCTGGGCAAGGCAGGGGGCTTAATGGGGCCAGGACCCGCCCACTTCCGCTTTGGGGGCCAGCAACAGTTGCCAGGGCAACCCTGGGCAAGGCAGGGGCTTAAGGGGGCCAGGACCCGCCCACTTCCGCTTTGTAGGCCAGCAACAGTTGCAAGGGCAACCCTGTGCATGGCAGGGGGCTTAAGGGGGCCTGGACCCGCCCACTTCCGCTTTGGGGGCCAGCAACAGATGCCAGGGCAACATTGGGTATGGCAGGGGGCTTAAGGGCGCCTGGACCCGCCCTTAAGGGCGCCAGGACCCGCCCACTTCCGCTTTGTAGGCCAGCAACAGTTGCAAGGGCAACCCTGTGCATGGCAGGGGGCTTAAGGGGGCCTGGACCCGCCCACTTCCGCTTTGGGGGCCAGCAACAGTTGCCAGGACAACCCTGGGCATGGCAGGGGGCTTAAGGGCGCCTGGACCCGCCCTTAAGGGCGCCAGGACCCGCCCACTTCCGCTTTGGGGGCCAGCAACAGTTGCCAGGGCAACCCTCGGCATGGCAGGGGGCTTAAGGGGGCCTGGACCCGCCCACTTCCGCTTTGGGGGCCAGCAACAGTTGCCAGGTCAACCCTGGGCAAGGCAGGGGGCTTAAGGGGGCCAAAACCCGCCCACTTCCGCTTTGGGGGTGAGCAACAGTTGCCAGGGCAACCCTGGGCAAGGCAGGGGGCTTAAGGGCGCCAGGACCCGCCCACTTTCGCTTTGGGGGCCAGCAACAGTTGCCAGGGCAACCCTGGGCATGGCAGGGGGCTTAAGGGGGCCTGGACCCGCCCACTTCCGCTTTGGGGGCCCGCAACAGTTGCCAGGGCAACCCTGGGCATGGCAGGGGGCTTAAGGGGGCCTGGACCCGCCCACTTCCGCTTTGGGGGCCAGCAACAGTTGCCAGGGCAACCCTGGGCATGGCAGGGGGTTTAAGGGCGCCTGGACCCGCCCACTTCCGCTTTGGGGGCCAGCAACAGTTGCCAGGACAACCCCGGGCATGGCAGGGGGCTTAAGGGCGCCTGGACCCGCCCACTTCCGCTTTGGGGGCCAGCAACAGTTGCCAGGGCAACCCTGGGCATGGCAGGGGGCTTAAGGGGGCCTGGACCCGCCCACTTCCGCTTTGGGGGCCAGCAACAGTTGCCAGGTCAACCCTGGGCAAGGCAGGGGGCTTAAGGGGGCCAAAACCCGCCCACTTCCGCTTTGGGGGTGAGCAACAGTTGCCAGGGCAACCCTGGGCAAGGCAGGGGGCTTAAGGGCGCCAGGACCCGCCCACTTCCGCTTTGGGGGCCAGCAACAGTTGCCAGGGCAAAGCTGGGCAAGGCAGGGGGCTTAAGGGGGCCAGGACCCGCCCACTTCCGCTTTGGGGGCCAGCAACAGTTTCCAGGGCAACCCTGGGCATGGCAGGGGGCTTAAGGGGGCCAGAACCCGCCCATTTCCGCTTTGGGGGCCAGCAACAGTTGCCAGGGCAACCCTGGGAATGGCAGGGGGCTTAAGGGGGCCTGGACCCTCCCACTTCCGCTTTGGGGGCCAGCAACAGTTGCCAGGGCAACCCTGGGCATGGCAGGGGGCTTAAGGGGGCCTGGACCCGCCCACTTCCGCTTTGGGGGCCAGCAACAGTTGCCAGGGCAGCCCTGGGCATGGCAGGGGGCTTAAGGGGGCCAGGACCCGCCCACTTCCGCTTTGTGGGCCAGTAACAGTTGCCAGGGCAACCCTGTGCATGGCAGGGGGCTTAAGGGGGCCTGGACCCGCCAAATTCCGCTTTGGGGGCCAGCAACAGTTGCCAGGGCAACCCTGGGCAAGGCAGGGGTTTAAGGGGGCCTGGACCCGCCCACTTCCGCTTTGGGGGCCAGCAACAGTTGCCAGGGCAACCCTGGGCATGGCAGGGGGCTTAAGGGGGCCTGGACCCGCCCACTTCCGCTTTGGGGGCCAGCAACAGTGTCCAGGGCAACCCTGGGCATGGCAGGGGGCTTAAGGGCGCCTGGACCCGCCCACTTCCGCTTTGGGGGCCAGCAACAGTTGCCAGGGCAACCCTGGGCATGGCAGGGGGCTTAAGGGGGCCAGGACCCGCCCACTTCCGCTTTGGGGGCCAGCAACAGATGCCAGGGCAACATTGGGTATGGCAGGGGGCTTAAGGGCGCCAGGACCCGCCCACTTCCGCTTTGGGGGCCAGCAACAGTTGCCAGGACAACCCTGGGCATGGCAGGGGGCTTAAGGGCGCCTGGACACGCCCACTTCCGCTTTGGGGGCCAGCAACAGTTGCCAGGACAACCCAGGGCATGGCAGGGGGCTTAAGGGCGCCTGGACCCGCCCACTTCCGCTTTGGGGGCCAGCAACAGTTGCCAGGACAACCCTGGGCATGGCAGGGGGCTTAAGGGCGCCTGGACACGCCAACTTCCGCTTTGGGGGCCAGCAACAGTTGCCAGGACAACCCTGGGCATGGCAGGGGGCTTAAGGGCGCCTGGACCCGCCCACTTCCGCTTTGGGGGCCAGCAACAGTTGCCAGGACAACCCCGGGCATGGCAGGGGGCTTAAGGGCGCCTGGACCCGCCCACTTCCGCTTTGGGGGCCAGCAACAGTTGCCAGGACAACCCAGGGCATGGCAGGGGGCTTAAGGGCGCCTGGACCCGCCCACTTCCGCTTTGGGGGCCAGCAACAGTTGCCAGGGCAACCCTGGGCATGGCAGGGGGCTTAAGGGGGCCAGGACCCGCCCACTTCCGCTTTGGGGGCCAGCAACAGATGCCAGGGCAACATTGGGTATGGCAGGGGGCTTAAGGGCGCCAGGACCCGCCCACTTCCGCTTTGGGGGCCAGCAACAGTTGCCAGGACAACCCTGGGCATGGCAGGGGGCTTAAGGGCGCCTGGACACGCCCACTTCCGCTTTGGGGGCCAGCAACAGTTGCCAGGACAACCCAGGGCATGGCAGGGGGCTTAAGGGCGCCTGGACCCGCCCACTTCCGCTTTGGGGGCCAGCAACAGTTGCCAGGACAACCCTGGGCATGGCAGGGGGCTTAAGGGCGCCTGGACACGCCCACTTCCGCTTTGGGGGCCAGCAACAGTTGCCAGGACAACCCAGGGCATGGCAGGGGGCTTAAGGGCGCCTGGACCCGCCCACTTCCGCTTTGGGGGCCAGCAACAGTTGCCAGGACAACCCTGGGCATGGCAGGGGGCTTAAGGGCGCCTGGACCCGCCCACTTCCGCTTTGGGGGCCAGCAACAGTTGCCAGGACAACCCTGGGCATGGCAGGGGGCTTAAGGGCGCCTGGACCCGCCCACTTCCGCTTTGGGGGCCAGCAACAGTTGCCAGGACAACCCTGGGCATGGCAGGGGGCTTAAGGGCGCCTGGACCCGCCCACTTCCGCTTTGGGGGCCAGCAACAGTTGCCAGGGCAACCCTGGGCATGGCAGGGGGCTTAAGGGGGCCTGGACCCGCCCACTTCCGCTTTGGGGGCCAGCAACAGTTGCCAGGGCAGCCCTGGGCATGGCAGGGGGCTTAAGGGGGCCTGGACCCGCCCACTTCCGCTTTGGGGGCCAGCAACAGTTGCCAGGGCAACCCTGGGCATGGCAGGGGGCTTAAGGGGGCCTGGACCCGCCCACTTCCGCTTTGGGGGCCAGCAACAGTTGCCAGGGCAACCCTGGGCATGGCAGGGGGCTTAAGGGGGCCTGGACCTACCCACTTCCGCTTTGGGGGCCAGCAACAGTTGCCAGGGCAACCCTGGGCATGGCAGGGGGCTTAAGGGCGCCTGGACCCGCCCACTTCCGCTTTGGGGGCCAGCAACAGTTGCCAGGGCAACCCCGGGCAAGGCAGGGGGCCAGGACCCGCCTACTTCCGCGTTGGGGGCCAGCAACAGTTGCCAGGACAACCCCGGGCATGGCAGGGGGCTTAAGGGCGCCTTGACCCGCCCACTTCCGCTTTGGGGGCCAGCAACAGTTGCCAGGGCAACCCTGGGCATGGCAGGGGGCTTAAGATGGCCTGGACCCGCCCACTGCCGCTTTGGGGGCCAGCAACAGTTGCCAGGGCAACCCTGGGCATGGCAGGGGGCTTAAGGGCGCCTGGACCCGCCCACTTCCGCTTTGGGGGCCAGCAACAGTTGCCAGGACAACCCAGGGCATGGCAGGGGGCTTAAGGGCGCCTGGACCCGCCCACTTCCGCTTTGGGGGCCAGCAACAGTTGCCAGGGCAACCCTGGGCATGGCAGGGGGCTTAAGGGGGCCAGGACCCGCCCACTTCCGCTTTGGGGGCCAGCAACAGATGCCAGGGCAACATTGGGTATGGCAGGGGGCTTAAGGGCGCCAGGACCCGCCCACTTCCGCTTTGGGGGCCAGCAACAGTTGCCAGGACAACCCTGGGCATGGCAGGGGGCTTAAGGGCGCCTGGACACGCCCACTTCCGCTTTGGGGGCCAGCAACAGTTGCCAGGACAACCCAGGGCATGGCAGGGGGCTTAAGGGCGCCTGGACCCGCCCACTTCCGCTTTGGGGGCCAGCAACAGTTGCCAGGACAACCCTGGGCATGGCAGGGGGCTTAAGGGCGCCTGGACACGCCCACTTCCGCTTTGGGGGCCAGCAACAGTTGCCAGGACAACCCAGGGCATGGCAGGGGGCTTAAGGGCGCCTGGACCCGCCCACTTCCGCTTTGGGGGCCAGCAACAGTTGCCAGGACAACCCTGGGCATGGCAGGGGGCTTAAGGGCGCCTGGACCCGCCCACTTCCGCTTTGGGGGCCAGCAACAGTTGCCAGGACAACCCTGGGCATGGCAGGGGGCTTAAGGGCGCCTGGACCCGCCCACTTCCGCTTTGGGGGCCAGCAACAGTTGCCAGGACAACCCTGGGCATGGCAGGGGGCTTAAGGGCGCCTGGACCCGCCCACTTCCGCTTTGGGGGCCAGCAACAGTTGCCAGGGCAACCCTGGGCATGGCAGGGGGCTTAAGGGGGCCTGGACCCGCCCACTTCCGCTTTGGGGGCCAGCAACAGTTGCCAGGGCAGCCCTGGGCATGGCAGGGGGCTTAAGGGGGCCTGGACCCGCCCACTTCCGCTTTGGGGGCCAGCAACAGTTGCCAGGGCAACCCTGGGCATGGCAGGGGGCTTAAGGGGGCCTGGACCCGCCCACTTCCGCTTTGGGGGCCAGCAACAGTTGCCAGGGCAACCCTGGGCATGGCAGGGGGCTTAAGGGGGCCTGGACCTACCCACTTCCGCTTTGGGGGCCAGCAACAGTTGCCAGGGCAACCCTGGGCATGGCAGGGGGCTTAAGGGCGCCTGGACCCGCCCACTTCCGCTTTGGGGGCCAGCAACAGTTGCCAGGGCAACCCCGGGCAAGGCAGGGGGCCAGGACCCGCCTACTTCCGCGTTGGGGGCCAGCAACAGTTGCCAGGACAACCCCGGGCATGGCAGGGGGCTTAAGGGCGCCTTGACCCGCCCACTTCCGCTTTGGGGGCCAGCAACAGTTGCCAGGGCAACCCTGGGCATGGCAGGGGGCTTAAGATGGCCTGGACCCGCCCACTGCCGCTTTGGGGGCCAGCAACAGTTGCCAGGGTAACCCTGGGCATGGCAGGGGGCTTAAGGGGGTCTGGACCCGCCCACTTCCGCTTTGGGGGCCAGCAACAGTTGCCAGGGCAACCCTGGGCATGGCAGGGGGCTTAAGGGCGCCTGGACCCGCCCACTTCCGCTTTGGGGGCCAGCAACAGTTGCCAGGGCAACCCCGGGCAAGGCAGGGGGCCAGGACCCGCCCACTTCCGCTTTGGGGGCCAGCAACAGTTGCCAGGACAACCCCGGGCATGGCAGGGGGCTTAAGGGCGCCTGGACCCGCCCACTTCCGCTTTGGGGGCCAGCAACAGTTGCCAGGGCAACCCTGGGCATGGCAGGGGGCTTAAGATGGCCTGGACCCGCCCACTTCCGCTTTGGGGGCCAGCAACAGTTGCCAGGGCAACCCTGGGCATGGCAGGGGGCTTAAGGGCGCCTGGACCCGCCCACTTCCGCTTTGGGGGCCGGCAACCCCGGGCAAGGCAGGGGGCCAGGACCCGCCCACTTCCGCTTTGGGGGCCAGCAACAGTTGCCAGGACAACCCCGGGCATGGCAGGGGGCTTAAGGGCGCCTGGACCCGCCCACTTCCGCTTTGGGGGCCAGCAACAGTTGCCAGGGCAACCCTCGGCATGGCAGGGGGCTTAAGGGGGCCTGGACCCGCCCACTTCCGCTTTGGGGGCCAGCAACAGTTGCCAGGTCAACCCTGGGCAAGGCAGGGGGCTTAAGGGGGCCAAAACCAGCCCACTTCCGCTTTGGGGGTGAGCAACAGTTGCCAGGGCAACCCTGGGCAAGGCAGGGGGCTTAAGGGCGCCAGGACCCGCCCACTTTCGCTTTGGGGGCCAGCAACAGTTGCCAGGGCAAAGCTGGGCAAGGCAGGGGGCTTAAGGGGGCCAGGACCCGCCCACTTCCGCTTTGGGGGCCAGCAACAGTTTCCAGGGCAACCCTGGGCATGGCAGGGGGCTTAAGGGGGCCAGAACCCGCCCATTTCCGCTTTGGGGGCCAGCAACAGTTGCCAGGGCAACCCTGGGCATGGCAGGGGGCTTAAGGGGGCATGGACCCGCCCACTTCCGCTTTGGGGGCCAGAAACAGTTGCCAGGGCAACCCTGGGCATGGCAGGGGGCTTAAGGGCGCCTGGACCCGCCAACTTCCGCTTTGGGGGCCAACAACAGTTGCCAGGGCAACCCTGGGCATGGCAGGGGGCTTAAGGGGGCCTGGACCCGCCCACTTCCGCTTTGGGGGCCAGCAACAGTTGCCAGGGCAACCCTGGGCATGGCAGGGGGCTTAAGGGGGCCTGGACCCGCCCACTTCCGCTTTGGGGGCCCGCAACAGTTGCCAGGGCAACCCTGGGCATGGCAGGGGGCTTAAGGGGGCCTGGACCCGCCCACTTCCGCTTTGGGGGCCAGCAACAGTTGCCAGGGCAACCCTGGGCATGGCAGGGGGCTTAAGGGGGCCTGGACCCGCCCACTTCCGCTTTGGGGGCCAGCAACAGTTGCCAGGGCAACCCTGGGCATGGCAGGGGGCTTAAGGGGGCCTGGACCCGCCCACTTCCGCTTTGGGGGCCAGCAACAGTTGCCAGGTCTACCCTGGGCATGGCAGGGGGCTGAAGGGGGCCTGGACCCGCCCACTTCCGCTATGGGGGCAAGCAACAGTTGCCAGGGCAACCCTGGGCATGGCAGGGGGCTTAAGGGGGCCAGGACCCGCCCACTTCCGCTTTGGGGGCCAGCAACAGTTGCCAGGGCAACCCTGGGCAAGGCAGGGGGCTTAAGGGCGCCAGGACCCGCCCACTTCCGCTTTGGGGGCCAGCAACAGTTGCCAGGGCAACCCTGGGCAAGGCAGGGGGCTTAATGGGGCCAGGACCCGCCCACTTCCGCTTTGGGGGCCAGCAACAGTTGCCAGGGCAACCCTGGGCAAGGCAGGGGCTTAAGGGGGCCAGGACCCGCCCACTTCCGCTTTGTAGGCCAGCAACAGTTGCAAGGGCAACCCTGTGCATGGCAGGGGGCTTAAGGGGGCCTGGACCCGCCCACTTCCGCTTTGGGGGCCAGCAACAGATGCCAGGGCAACATTGGGTATGGCAGGGGGCTTAAGGGCGCCTGGACCCGCCCTTAAGGGCGCCAGGACCCGCCCACTTCCGCTTTGTAGGCCAGCAACAGTTGCAAGGGCAACCCTGTGCATGGCAGGGGGCTTAAGGGGGCCTGGACCCGCCCACTTCCGCTTTGGGGGCCAGCAACAGTTGCCAGGACAACCCTGGGCATGGCAGGGGGCTTAAGGGCGCCTGGACCCGCCCTTAAGGGCGCCAGGACCCGCCCACTTCCGCTTTGGGGGCCAGCAACAGTTGCCAGGGCAACCCTCGGCATGGCAGGGGGCTTAAGGGGGCCTGGACCCGCCCACTTCCGCTTTGGGGGCCAGCAACAGTTGCCAGGTCAACCCTGGGCAAGGCAGGGGGCTTAAGGGGGCCAAAACCCGCCCACTTCCGCTTTGGGGGTGAGCAACAGTTGCCAGGGCAACCCTGGGCAAGGCAGGGGGCTTAAGGGCGCCAGGACCCGCCCACTTTCGCTTTGGGGGCCAGCAACAGTTGCCAGGGCAACCCTGGGCATGGCAGGGGGCTTAAGGGGGCCTGGACCCGCCCACTTCCGCTTTGGGGGCCCGCAACAGTTGCCAGGGCAACCCTGGGCATGGCAGGGGGCTTAAGGGGGCCTGGACCCGCCCACTTCCGCTTTGGGGGCCAGCAACAGTTGCCAGGGCAACCCTGGGCATGGCAGGGGGTTTAAGGGGGCCTGGACCCGCCCACTTCCGCTTTGGGGGCCAGCAACAGTTGCCAGGGCAACCCTGGGCATGGCAGGGGGCCTGGACCCGCCCACTTCCGCTTTGGGGGCCAGCAACAGTTGCCAGGTCTACCCTGGGCATGGCAGGGGGCTGAAGGGGGCCTGGACCCGCCCACTTCCGCTATGGGGGCAAGCAACAGTTGCCAGGGCAACCCTGGGCATGGCAGGGGGCTTAAGGGGGCCAGGACCCGCCCACTTCCGCTTTGGGGGCCAGCAACAGTTGCCAGGGCAACCCTGGGCAAGGCAGGGGGCTTAAGGGCGCCAGGACCCGCCCACTTCCGCTTTGGGGGCCAGCAACAGTTGCCAGGGCAACCCTGGGCAAGGCAGGGGGCTTAATGGGGCCAGGACCCGCCCACTTCCGCTTTGGGGGCCAGCAACAGTTGCCAGGGCAACCCTGGGCAAGGCAGGGGCTTAAGGGGGCCAGGACCCGCCCACTTCCGCTTTGTAGGCCAGCAACAGTTGCAAGGGCAACCCTGTGCATGGCAGGGGGCTTAAGGGGGCCTGGACCCGCCCACTTCCGCTTTGGGGGCCAGCAACAGATGCCAGGGCAACATTGGGTATGGCAGGGGGCTTAAGGGCGCCTGGACCCGCCCTTAAGGGCGCCAGGACCCGCCCACTTCCGCTTTGTAGGCCAGCAACAGTTGCAAGGGCAACCCTGTGCATGGCAGGGGGCTTAAGGGGGCCAGGACCCGCCCACTTCCGCTTTGGGGGCCAGCAACAGTTGCCAGGACAACCCTGGGCATGGCAGGGGCTTAAGGGCGCCTGGACCCGCCCTTAAGGGCGCCAGGACCCGCCCACTTCCGCTTTGGGGGCCAGCAACAGTTGCCAGGGCAACCCTGGGCATGGCAGGGGGCTTAAGGGGGCCTGGACCCGCCCACTTCCGCTTTGGGGGCCAGCAACAGTTGCCAGGGCAACCCTGGGCATGGCAGGGGGCTTAAGGGGGCCTGGACCCGCCCACTTCCGCTTTGGGGGCCAGCAACAGTTGCCAGGGCAACCCTGGGCATGGCAGGGGGCTTAAGGCGGCCTGGACCCACCCACTTTCGCTTTGGGGGCCAGCAACAGTTGCCAGGGCAACCCTGGGCATGGCAGGGGGCTTAAGGGCGCCTGGACCCGCCCACTTCCGCTTTGGGGGCCAGCAACAGTTGCCAGGGCAACCCTGGGCATGGCAGGGGGCTTAAGGGCGCCTGGACACGCCCACTTCCGCTTTGGGGCCAGCAACAGTTGCCAGGGCAACCCTGGGCAAGGCAGGGGGCTTAAGGGGGCCAGGACCCGCCCACTTCCACTTTGGGGGCCAGCAACAGTTGCCAGGGCAACCCTGGGCAAGGCAGGGGGCTTAAGGGCGCCAGGACCCGCCCACTTCCGCTTTGGGGGCCAGCAACAGTTGCCAGGGCAACCCTGGGCAAGGCAGGGGGCTTAAGGGGGCCAGGACCCGCCCACTTCCGCTTTGGGGGGCAGCAACAGTTGCCAGGGCAACCCTGGGCATGGCAGGGGGCTTAAGGGGGCCAGGACCCGCCCACTTCCACTTTGGGGGCCAGCAACAGTTGCCAGGGCAACCCTGGGCATGGCAGGGGGCTTAAGGGCGCCAGGACCCGCCCACTTCCGCTTTGGAGGCCAGCAACAGATGCCAGGGCAACCCTGGGCAAGGCAGGGGGCTTAAGGGAGCCAGGACCCGCCCACTTCCGCTTTGGGGGCCAGCAACAGTTGCCAGGGCAACCTTGGGCATGGCAGGGGGCTTAAGGGGGCCTGTACCCGCCCACTTCCGCTTTGGGGGCCAGCAACAGTTTCCAGGGCAACCCTGGGCATGGCAGGGGGCTTAAGGGGGCCTGGACCCTCCCACTTCCGCTTTGGGTGCCAGCAACAGTTGCCAGGGCAACCCTGGGCATGGCAGGGGGCTTAAGGGGGCCTGGACCCGCCCACTTCCGCTTTGGGGGCCAGCAACAGTTGCCAGGGCAGCCCTGGGCATGGCAGGGGGCTTAAGGGGGCCAGGACCCGCCCACTTCCGCTTTGTGGGCCAGTAACAGTTGCCAGGGCAACCCTGTGCATGGCAGGGGGCTTAAGGGGGCCTGGACCCGCCAAATTCCGCTTTGGGGGCCAGCAACAGTTGCCAGGGCAACCCTGGGCAAGGCAGGGGTTTAAGGGGGCCTGGACCCGCCCACTTCCGCTTTGGGGGCCAGCAACAGTTGCCAGGGCAACCCTGGGCATGGCAGGGGGCTTAAGGGGGCCTGGACCCGCCCACTTCCGCTTTGGGGGCCAGCAACAGTGTCCAGGGCAACCCTGGGCATGGCAGGGGGCTTAAGGGGGCCAGGACCCGCCCACTTCCGCTTTGGGGGCCAGCAACAGTTGCCAGGGCAACCCTGGGCATGGCAGGGGGCTTAAGGGGGCCAGGACCCGCCCACTTCCGCTTTGGGGGCCAGCAACAGATGCCAGGGCAACATTGGGTATGGCAGGGGGCTTAAGGGCGCCAGGACCCGCCCACTTCCGCTTTGGGGGCCAGCAACAGTTGCCAGGACAACCCTGGGCATGGCAGGGGGCTTAAGGGCGCCTGGACACGCCCACTTCCGCTTTGGGGGCCAGCAACAGTTGCCAGGACAACCCAGGGCATGGCAGGGGGCTTAAGGGCGCCTGGACCCGCCCACTTCCGCTTTGGGGGCCAGCAACAGTTGCCAGGACAACCCTTGGCATGGCAGGGGGCTTAAGGGCGCCTGGACCCGCCCACTTCCGCTTTGGGGGCCAGCAACAGTTGCCAGGACAACCCTGGGCATGGCAGGGGGCTTAAGGGCGCCTGGACCCGCCCACTTCCGCTTTGGGGGCCAGCAACAGTTGCCAGGACAACCCTGGGCATGGCAGGGGGCTTAAGGGCGCCTGGACCCGCCCACTTCCGCTTTGGGGGCCAGCAACAGTTGCCAGGGCAACCCTGGGCATGGCAGGGGGCTTAAGGGGGCCTGGACCTACCCACTTCCGCTTTGGGGGCCAGCAACAGTTGCCAGGGCAACCCTGGGCATGGCAGGGGGCTTAAGGGCGCCTGGACCCGCCCACTTCCGCTTTGGGGGCCGGCAACCCCGGGCAAGGCAGGGGGCCAGGACCCGCCCACTTCCGCTTTGGGGGCCAGCAACAGTTGCCAGGACAACCCCGGGCATGGCAGGGGGCTTAAGGGCGCCTGGACCCGCCCACTTCCGCTTTGGGGGCCAGCAACAGTTGCCAGGGCAACCCTGGGCATGGCAGGGGGCTTAAGGGGGCCTGGACCCGCCCACTTCCGCTTTGGGGGCCAGCAACAGTTGCCAGGTCAACCCTGGGCAAGGCAGGGGGCTTAAGGGGGCCAAAACCCGCCCACTTCCGCTTTGGGGGTGAGCAACAGTTGCCAGGGCAACCCTGGGCAAGGCAGGGGGCTTAAGGGCGCCAGGACCCGCCCACTTCCGCTTTGGGGGCCAGCAACAGTTGCCAGGGCAAAGCTGGGCAAGGCAGGGGGCTTAAGGGGGCCAGGACCCGCCCACTTCCGCTTTGGGGGCCAGCAACAGTTTCCAGGGCAACCCTGGGCATGGCAGGGGGCTTAAGGGGCCAGAACCCGCCCATTTCCGCTTTGGGGGCCAGCAACAGTTGCCAGGGCAACCCTGGGAATGGCAGGGGGCTTAAGGGGGCCTGGACCCTCCCACTTCCGCTTTGGGGGGCCAGCAACAGTTGCCAGGGCAACCCTGGGCATGGCAGGGGGCTTAAGGGGGCCTGGACCCGCCCACTTCCGCTTTGGGGGCCAGCAACAGTTGCCAGGGCAGCCCTGGGCATGGCAGGGGGCTTAAGGGCGCCTGGACCCGCCCACTTCCGCTTTGGGGGCCAGCAACAGTTGCCAGGGCAACCCTGGGCATGGCAGGGGCTTAAGGGGGCCAGGACCCGCCCACTTCCGCTTTGGGGGCCAGCAACAGATGCCAGGGCAACATTGGGTATGGCAGGGGGCTTAAGGGCGCCAGGACCCGCCCACTTCCGCTTTGGGGGCCAGCAACAGTTGCCAGGACAACCCTGGGCATGGCAGGGGGCTTAAGGGCGCCTGGACATGCCCACTTCCGCTTTGGGGGCCAGCAACAGTTGCCAGGACAACCCAGGGCATGGCAGGGGGCTTAAGGGCGCCTGGACCCGCCCACTTCCGCTTTGGGGGCCAGCAACAGTTGCCAGGACAACCCTGGGCATGGCAGGGGGCTTAAGGGCGCCTGGACCCGCCAACTTCCGCTTTGGGGGCCAGCAACAGTTGCCAGGACAACCCTGGGCATGGCAGGGGGCTTAAGGGCGCCTGGACCCGCCCACTTCCGCTTTGGGGGCCAGCAACAGTTGCCAGGACAACCCCGGGCATGGCAGGGGGCTTAAGGGCGCCTGGACCCGCCCACTTCCGCTTTGGGGGCCAGCAACAGTTGCCAGGACAACCCAGGGCATGGCAGGGGGCTTAAGGGCGCCTGGACCCGCCCACTTCCGCTTTGGGGGCCAGCAACAGTTGCCAGGACAACCCTGGGCATGGCAGGGGGCTTAAGGGCGCCAGGACCCGCCCACTTCCCGCTTTGGGGGCCAGCAACAGTTGCCAGGGCAACCCTGGCATGGCAGGGGGCTTAAGGGGGCCAGGACCCGCCCACTTCCGCTTTGGGGGCCAGCAACAGATGCCAGGGCAACATTGGGTATGGCAGGGGGCTTAAGGGCGCCAGGACCCGCCCACTTCCGCTTTGGGGGCCAGCAACAGTTGCCAGGACAACCCTGGGCATGGCAGGGGGCTTAAGGGCGCCTGGACACGCCCACTTCCGCTTTGGGGGCCAGCAACAGTTGCCAGGACAACCCAGGGCATGGCAGGGGGCTTAAGGGCGCCTGGACCCGCCCACTTCCGCTTTGGGGGCCAGCAACAGTTGCCAGGACAACCCTGGGCATGGCAGGGGGCTTAAGGGCGCCTGGACCCGCCCACTTCCGCTTTGGGGGCCAGCAACAGTTGCCAGGACAACCCTGGGCATGGCAGGGGGCTTAAGGGCGCCTGGACCCGCCCACTTCCGCTTTGGGGTCCAGGAACAGTTGCCAGGACAACCCTGGGCATGGCAGGGGGCTTAAGGGCGCCTGGACCCGCCCACTTCCGCTTTGGGGGCCAGCAACAGTTGCCAGGGCAACCCTGGGCATGGCAGGGGGCTTAAGGGGGCCTGGACCTACCCACTTCCGCTTTGGGGGCCAGCAACAGTTGCCAGGGCAACCCTGGGCATGGCAGGGGGCTTAAGGGCGCCTGGACCCGCCCACTTCCGCTTTGGGGGCCGGCAACCCCGGGCAAGGCAGGGGGCCAGGACCCGCCCACTTCCGCTTTGGGGGCCAGCAACAGTTGCCAGGACAACCCCGGGCATGGCAGGGGGCTTAAGGGCGCCTGGACCCGCCCACTTCCGCTTTGGGGGCCAGCAACAGTTGCCAGGGCAACCCTGGGCATGGCAGGGGGCTTAAGGGGGCCTGGACCCGCCCACTTCCGCTTTGGGGGCCAGCAACAGTTGCCAGGTCAACCCTGGGCAAGGCAGGGGGCTTAAGGGGGCCAAAACCCGCCCACTTCCGCTTTGGGGGTGAGCAACAGTTGCCAGGGCAACCCTGGGCAAGGCAGGGGGCTTAAGGGCGCCAGGACCCGCCCACTTCCGCTTTGGGGGCCAGCAACAGTTGCCAGGGCAAAGCTGGGCAAGGCAGGGGGCTTAAGGGGCCAGGACCCGCCCACTTCCGCTTTGGGGGCCAGCAACAGTTTCCAGGGCAACCCTGGGCATGGCAGGGGGCTTAAGGGGGCCAGAACCCGCCCATTTCCGCTTTGGGGGCCAGCAACAGTTGCCATGGCAACCCTGGGCATGGCAGGGGGCTTAAGGGGGCCTGGACCCTCCCACTTCCGCTTTGGGGGCCAGCAACAGTTGCCAGGGCAACCCTGGGCATGGCAGGGGGCTTAAGGGGGCCTGGACCCGCCCACTTCCGCTTTGGGGGCCAGCAACAGTTGCCAGGGCAGCCCTGGGCATGGCAGGGGGCTTAAGGGGGCCAGGACCCGCCCACTTCCGCTTTGTGGGCTAGTAACAGTTGCCAGGGCAACCCTGTGCATGGCAGGGGGCTTAAGGGGGCCTGGACCCGCCAAATTCCCGCTTTGGGGGCCAGCAACAGTTGCCAGGGCAACCCTGGGCAAGGCAGGGGTTTAAGGGGGCCTGGACCCGCCCACTTCCGCTTTGGGGGCCAGCAACAGTTGCCAGGGCAACCCTGGGCATGGCAGGGGGCTTAAGGGGGCCTGGACCCGCCCACTTCCGCTTTGGGGGCCAGCAACAGTGTCCAGGGCAACCCTGGGCATGGCAGGGGGGCTTAAGGGGGCCAGGACCCGCCCACTTCCGCTTTGGGGGCCAGCAACAGTTGCCAGGGCAACCCTGGGCATGGCAGGGGGCTTAAGGGGGCCAGGACCCGCCCACTTCCGCTTTGGGGGCCAGCAACAGTTGCCAGGACAACCCTGGGCATGGCAGGGGGCTTAAGGGCGCCTGGACACGCCCACTTCCGCTTTGGGGGCCAGCAACAGTTGCCAGGACAACCCAGGGCATGGCAGGGGGCTTAAGGGCGCCTGGACCCGCCCACTTCCGCTTTGGGGGCCAGCAACAGTTGCCAGGACAACCCTGGGCATGGCAGGGGGCTTAAGGGCGCCTGGACCCGCCAACTTCCGCTTTGGGGGCCAGCAACAGTTGCCAGGACAACCCTGGGCATGGCAGGGGGCTTAAGGGCGCCTGGACCCGCCCACTTCCGCTTTGGGGGCCAGCAACAGTTGCCAGGACAACCCCGGGCATGGCAGGGGGCTTAAGGGCGCCTGGACCCGCCCACTTCCGCTTTGGGGGCCAGCAACAGTTGCCAGGACAACCCAGGGCATGGCAGGGGGCTTAAGGGCGCCTGGACCCGCCCACTTCCGCTTTGGGGGCCAGCAACAGTTGCCAGGACAACCCTGGGCATGGCAGGGGGCTTAAGGGCGCCTGGACACGCTCACTTCCGCTTTGGGGGCCAGAAACAGTTGCCAGGACAACCCAGGGCATGGCAGGGGGCTTAAGGGCGTCTGGACCCGCCCACTTCCGCTTTGGGGGCCAGCAACAGTTGCCAGGACAACCCTGGGCATGGCAGGGGGCTTAAGGGCGCCTGGACCCGCCCACTTCCGCTTTGGGGGCCAGCAACAGTTGCCAGGACAACCCTGGGCATGGCAGGGGGCTTAAGGGCGCCTGGACCCGCCCACTTCCGCTTTGGGGGCCAGCAACAGTTGCCAGGACAACCCCGGGCATGGCAGGGGGCTTAAGGGCGCCTGGACCCGCCCACTTCCGCTTTGGGGGCCAGCAACAGTTGCCAGGACAACCCAGGGCATGGCAGGGGGCTTAAGGGCGCCTGGACCCGCCCACTTCCGCTTTGGGGGCCAGCAACAGTTGCCAGGACAACCCTGGGCATGGCAGGGGGCTTAAGGGCGCCTGGACCCGCCCACTTCCGCTTTGGGGGCCAGCAACAGTTGCCAGGACAACCCTGGGCATGGCAGGGGGCTTAAGGGCGCCTGGACCCGCCCACTTCCGCTTTGAAGGCCAGCAACAGTTGTCAGGGCAACCCTGGGCATGGCAGGGGGCTTAAGGGGGCCTGGACCCGCCCACTTCCGCTTTGGGGGCCAGCAACAGTTGCCAGGACAATTCTGGGCATGGCAAAGGGCTTAAGGGCACCTGGACCCGCCCACTTCCGCTTTGGGGGCCAGCAACAGTTGCCAGGGCAACCCTGGGCATGGCAGGGGGCTTAAGGGGGCCTGGACCCGCCCACTTCCGCTTTGGGGGCCAGCAACAGTTGCCAGGACAACCCAGGGCATGGCAGGGGGCTTAAGGGCGCCTGGACCCGCCCACTTCCGTTTTGGGGGCCAGCAACAGTTGCCAGGACAACCCTGGCATGGCAGGGGGCTTAAGGGCGCCTGGACCCGCCCACTTCCGCTTTGGGGGCCAGCAACAGTTGCCAGGACAACCCTGGGCATGGCAGGGGGCTTAAGGGCGCCTGGACCCGCCCACTTCCGCTTTGAAGGCCAGCAACAGTTGCCAGGGCAACCCTGGGCATGGCAGGGGGCTTAAGGGGGCCTGGACCCGCCCACTTCCGCTTTGGGGGCCAGCAACAGTTGCCAGGGCAACCCTGGGCATGGCAGGGGGCTTAAGGGGGCCTGGACCTACCCACTTCCGCTTTGGGGGCCAGCAACAGTTGCCAGGGCAACCCTGGGCATGGCAGGGGGCTTAAGGGCGCCTGGACCCGCCCACTTCCGCTTTGGGGGCCGGCAACCCCGGGCAAGGCAGGGGGCCAGGACCCGCCCACTTCCGCTTTGGGGGCCAGCAACAGTTGCCAGGACAACCCCGGGCATGGCAGGGGGCTTAAGGGCGCCTGGACCCGCCCACTTCCGCTTTGGGGGCCAGCAACAGTTGCCAGGGCAACCCTGGGCATGGCAGGGGGCTTAAGGGGGCCTGGACCCGCCCACTTCCGCTTTGGGGGCCAGCAACAGTTGCCAGGTCAACCCTGGGCAAGGCAGGGGGCTTAAGGGGGCCAAAACCCGCCCACTTCCGCTTTGGGGGTGAGCAACAGTTGCCAGGGCAACCCTGGGCAAGGCAGGGGGCTTAAGGGCGCCAGGACCCGCCCACTTCCGCTTTGGGGGCCAGCAACAGTTGCCAGGGCAAAGCTGGGCAAGGCAGGGGGCTTAAGGGGGCCAGGACCCGCCCACTTCCGCTTTGGGGGCCAGCAACAGTTTCCAGGGCAACCCTGGGCATGGCAGGGGGCTTAAGGGGGCCAGAACCCGCCCATTTCCGCTTTGGGGGCCAGCAACAGTTGCCATGGCAACCCTGGGCATGGCAGGGGGCTTAAGGGGGCCTGGACCCCTCCCACTTCCGCTTTGGGGGCCAGCAACAGTTGCCAGGGCAACCCTGGGCATGGCAGGGGGCTTAAGGGGCCTGGACCCGCCCACTTCCGCTTTGGGGGCCAGCAACAGTTGCCAGGGCAGCCCTGGGCATGGCAGGGGGCTTAAGGGGGCCAGGACCCGCCCACTTCCGCTTTGTGGGCTAGTAACAGTTGCCAGGGCAACCCTGTGCATGGCAGGGGGCTTAAGGGGGCCTGGACCCGCCAAATTCCGCTTTGGGGGCCAGCAACAGTTGCCAGGGCAACCCTGGGCAAGGCAGGGGTTTAAGGGGGCCTGGACCCGCCCACTTCCGCTTTGGGGGCCAGCAACAGTTGCCAGGGCAACCCTGGGCATGGCAGGGGGCTTAAGGGGGCCTGGACCCGCCCACTTCCGCTTTGGGGGCCAGCAACAGTGTCCAGGGCAACCCTGGGCATGGCAGGGGGCTTAAGGGGGCCAGGACCCCGCCCACTTCCGCTTTGGGGGCCAGCAACAGTTGCCAGGGCAACCCTGGGCATGGCAGGGGGCTTAAGGGGGCCAGGACCCGCCCACTTCCGCTTTGGGGGCCAGCAACAGTTGCCAGGACAACCCTGGGCATGGCAGGGGGCTTAAGGGCGCCTGGACACGCCCACTTCCGCTTTGGGGGCCAGCAACAGTTGCCAGGACAACCCAGGGCATGGCAGGGGGCTTAAGGGCGCCTGGACCCGCCCACTTCCGCTTTGGGGGCCAGCAACAGTTGCCAGGACAACCCTGGGCATGGCAGGGGGCTTAAGGGCGCCTGGACCCGCCAACTTCCGCTTTGGGGGCCAGCAACAGTTGCCAGGACAACCCTGGGCATGGCAGGGGGCTTAAGGGCGCCTGGACCCGCCCACTTCCGCTTTGGGGGCCAGCAACAGTTGCCAGGACAACCCCGGGCATGGCAGGGGGCTTAAGGGCGCCTGGACCCGCCCACTTCCGCTTTGGGGGCCAGCAACAGTTGCCAGGACAACCCAGGGCATGGCAGGGGGCTTAAGGGCGCCTGGACCCGCCCACTTCCGCTTTGGGGGCCAGCAACAGTTGCCAGGACAACCCTGGGCATGGCAGGGGGCTTAAGGGCGCCTGGACACGCTCACTTCCGCTTTGGGGGCCAGAAACAGTTGCCAGGACAACCCAGGGCATGGCAGGGGGCTTAAGGGCGTCTGGACCCGCCCACTTCCGCTTTGGGGGCCAGCAACAGTTGCCAGGACAACCCTGGGCATGGCAGGGGGCTTAAGGGCGCCTGGACCCGCCCACTTCCGCTTTGGGGGCCAGCAACAGTTGCCAGGACAACCCTGGGCATGGCAGGGGGCTTAAGGGCGCCTGGACCCGCCCACTTCCGCTTTGGGGGCCAGCAACAGTTGCCAGGACAACCCCGGGCATGGCAGGGGGCTTAAGGGCGCCTGGACCCGCCCACTTCCGCTTTGGGGGCCAGCAACAGTTGCCAGGACAACCCAGGGCATGGCAGGGGGCTTAAGGGCGCCTGGACCCGCCCACTTCCGCTTTGGGGGCCAGCAACAGTTGCCAGGACAACCCTGGGCATGGCAGGGGGCTTAAGGGCGCCTGGACCCGCCCACTTCCGCTTTGGGGGCCAGCAACAGTTGCCAGGACAACCCTGGGCATGGCAGGGGGCTTAAGGGCGCCTGGACCCGCCCACTTCCGCTTTGAAGGCCAGCAACAGTTGTCAGGGCAACCCTGGGCATGGCAGGGGGCTTAAGGGGGCCTGGACCCGCCCACTTCCGCTTTGGGGGCCAGCAACAGTTGCCAGGACAATTCTGGGCATGGCAAAGGGCTTAAGGGCACCTGGACCCGCCCACTTCCGCTTTGGGGGCCAGCAACAGTTGCCAGGGCAACCCTGGGCATGGCAGGGGGCTTAAGGGGGCCTGGACCCGCCCACTTCCGCTTTGGGGGCCAGCAACAGTTGCCAGGACAACCCAGGGCATGGCAGGGGCTTAAGGGCGCCTGGACCCGCCCACTTCCGTTTTGGGGGGCCAGCAACAGTTGCCAGGACAACCCTGGGCATGGCAGGGGGCTTAAGGGCGCCTGGACCCGCCCACTTCCGCTTTGGGGGCCAGCAACAGTTGCCAGGACAACCCTGGGCATGGCAGGGGGCTTAAGGGCGCCTGGACCCGCCCACTTCCGCTTTGAAGGCCAGCAACAGTTGCCAGGGCAACCCTGGGGCATGGCAGGGGGCTTAAGGGGGCCTGGACCCGCCCACTTCCGCTTTGGGGGCCAGCAACAGTTGCCAGGACAATTCTGGGCATGGCAAAGGGCTTAAGGGCACCTGGACCCGCCCACTTCCGCTTTGGGGGCCAGCAACAGTTGCCAGGGCAACCCTGGGCATGGCAGGGGGCTTAAGGGGGCCTGGACCCGCCCACTTCCGCTTTTGGGGCCAGCAACAGTTGCCAGGACAACCCTGGGCATGGCAGGGGGCTTAAGGGCGCCTGGACCCGCCCACTTCCGCTTTGGGGGCCAGCAACAGTTGCCAGGGCAACCCTGGGCATGGCAGGGGGCTTAAGGGGGCCTGGACCCGCCCACTTCCGCTTTGGGGGCCAGCAACAGTTGCCAGGACAATTCTGGGCATGGCAAAGGGCTTAAGGGCACCTGGACCCGCCCACTTCCGCTTTGGGGGCCAGCAACAGTTGCCAGGGCAACCCTGGGCATGGCAGGGGGCTTAAGGGGGCCTGGACCCGCCCACTTCCGCTTTGGGGGCCAGCAACAGTTGCCAGGGCAACCCTGGGCAAGGCAGGGGTTTAAGGGGGCCTGGACCCGCCCACTTCCGCTTTGGGGGCCAGCAACAGTTGCCAGGGCAACCCTGGGCATGGCAGGGGGCTTAAGGGGGCCTGGACCCGCCCACTTCCGCTTTTGGGGCCAGCAACAGTTGCCAGGACAACCCTGGGCATGGCAGGGGGCTTAAGGGCGCCTGGACCCGCCCACTTCCGCTTTGGGGGCCAGCAACAGTTGCCAGGGCAACCCTGGGCATGGCAGGGGGCTTAAGGGGGCCTGGACCCGCCCACTTCCGCTTTGGGGGCCAGCAACAGTTGCCAGGACAATTCTGGGCATGGCAAAGGGCTTAAGGGCACCTGGACCCGCCCACTTCCGCTTTGGGGGCCAGCAACAGTTGCCAGGGCAACCCTGGGCATGGCAGGGGGCTTAAGGGGGCCTGGACCCGCCCACTTCCGCTTTTGGGGCCAGCAACAGTTGCCAGGACAACCCTGGGCATGGCAGGGGGCTTAAGGGCGCCTGGACCCGCCCACTTCCGCTTTGGGGGCCAGCAACAGTTGCCAGGGCAACCCTGGGCATGGCAGGGGGCTTAAGGGCGCCTGGACCCGCCCACTTCCGCTTTGGGGGCCAGCAACAGTTGCCAGGACAACCCTGGGCATGGCAGGGGGCTTAAGGGGGCCTGGACCCGCCCACTTCCGCTTTGGGGGCCAGCAACAGTTGCCAGGACAATTCTGGGCATGGCAAAGGGCTTAAGGGCACCTGGACCCGCCCACTTCCGCTTTGGGGGCCAGCAACAGTTGCCAGGGCAACCCTGGGCATGGCAGGGGGCTTAAGGGGCCTGGACCCGCCCACTTCCGCTTTTGGGGCCATCAACAGTTGCCAGGACAACCCTGGGCATA